>NW_020217089.1:171694-271586 GCF_003070985.1 Temnothorax curvispinosus | reverse complement strand
TCTCTCTCTCTCCTCTCTCTTCGCTCTTCCTACGACTTCACCTCTCTGATGCACGACTGTCGTTCCTATTCAAATGCACGCCTCTGCAAACCGGAGGTGATAGCTCCAACAAATTCAGAGTATGATTCACGGCTCGACGATACCCTCCGCGAAGGGCCATCCGTGGAAGGACCCGAGCCGTAAAAGAAGTCGTCGTACGACAGGTGATGTCGACGAGACAAGCGCAACCGTATCCGCTCGTTTCTTTGTAGCGCGTGTAACATTTCTTAGACTGATCTTGTCGGCCTCTCTTTTATCGATATTTCCGTCGGAGTAACAATTAAATGCTTTTCCATCTGACAGATCAATTACAAAGTGCGAATAAAGGGAACTTCTTAGTTGTCCTAATTTTCCCCTTAAAACAAACCCTTATTTGTTTTATTTTTTCATTGACATAAATATAACAGGAAGAATCTCGATATGATTTTTCATCTTGAATCGCGACTTTAAAGATAACGATTTCTTTATCGAAGAACCTACGCCATCAATTTGAGATTGAAACGCCAAGTACTTTTTGTCATATGTGTTATGAGATACGGTCATTAGGTGTTTTGCCACGTTATTAACTAAAAGTTGATCAAGCTATGTTTAAGTTTCGCTGTTACGCTGGATCTCTTGGCGCCGATTCGGTTCACGATACCAGGATTATACCGCTCGTCCACGGGCGCGCGCTGCGCGTTGCCGCTGCGAGCTCCTGTGGTGCTCACCGGGCTTCGACACCCACACGCCATGTCGCCTCACCAAACACATAAATAAAACGAGAGTCCCCCGAGCGCGCATGTTATTGTTCGTTGAAGCGCGCGTTTCGGACGGAGTGAGAATTATTTGAGTATCGTGCTTGTTGTTATGTTAATTGCATTGCCTTCCCTCTTTCTCTCTTTCTCTCTACTATTTTGCCACGGGACATTGGGATTTTGTCAGACCGGTCAATGGAGAACTGGTCGTTAAAGTATAATTGGATAAAATTATTTGGAATCTTCTCTTCCCGTCACGCGGGCTGATTCTACATCTGCCTGTCTTATTCTTTTTTTTTTTCCTACTTTCCGTTTCGCGTGGAGCTTCGTGGTCCGGCAAGGTATTGGAATCGATTAACCCCGCACGCGAAAATAGCGGTGGTCCTAAGAGGTGGTCCTAAAAGATATTTGTCTCTAGAAAATATTACAAATTTTCTTTTAAAATTCTGCCTCGCGATGTTGTTACTTTTATGGAGCGTTTGATAGGCACTCGAAGAATATCATCAATACTCCGTCTCAAATATATTAAATTGCTACAAATTTTACGGAAACTTAAATGAGTATCGAATAGTTATCAATATATCAAATAAACATTTTCTTAATTTGTTCTACTGTCATTAATTGGTCGATATACAAGATAAAACATGTGAAAAAGTATCGACCAATAATCATTATTAATCAAAACGATAATTAAGTAGTAAATTAAGTTTGAGGGAAGTTCACATGTCGTTTTTATATTGCAACGAAGATAACAATGTACCGGTCGGTTTGCGGTGACTCGAAGTTCCTGACGAGTGATATCGCAATTATTGGAGGTCTTGAAAGATCGGAACTTCTAATTACTGGTAATGACTTGAAGGCAATGTAAAATATTCCTAAATATCAATTAAAACAAGAAAAATAAAAAAGATTTAAGAAGTCGCGCAAAAAACCGAGTTGCTGATACTTGGATCTTGCAAATCGATCAGTTGGAAATGGTATATATAGGTATATAACGGTATATAAGAAGTCTCTGTACACAGTAATATCACATGTAACAATTATGGAAAATAGCTTAAGTTAATCTCACATCTGAGCATAAATTAAGTCTACCGTGCCTTCCTGCAAGCTGTCTATTACTAATCCGCGAGTGACTTACGATCCCGGACGGCCTCGGAGGAATTCTAATCAACTAGCCGGACGTGCCTCTTAATAACGGGTCTGTCTTAATTAAATTAAAATTCCCATCGGACCCCGCTACGCGATCTCTTTCTCGGGGCGTGTCTGAAGGAATCGACCGTCCGGCCGATCCGACTTGACGAACCGACTCCTGGCAACTTGACCTCGCTAGGAATAGGCGAGATCGAATCATAAACTAAATATATATGAATGTATTATTGTATGTATTATTGAAAGTTGAAGATTACTGCTGCATTACCGCTATATTTTTAAGAGAATAGTAATCGATATAGTATTGTTACAAATACATCGTGAAAAATAATAAATGTTTCAAAATTTTTCTTTTACAGATACATGAACTATATATATATTGGAATTATAAATATAATAATAAGGTAAATCATTTTTTATATATAATAAAATCATTATATATTATATACTATTATTAAAAATGGTAAAATTCTGCAAACATTTGAAGCGTTTTGTTTCAAGACCAGTACGTTTCTGGAGATATTAATTTGTCACATTTTAAGTGCCTCATCTTGTATACATTAAGGCCCATGAGTCAAACGCAGATTTGTCATTCAGTTAAAATTATTTATAGAATTTCAGCGATCTCGGACGAGACAGATAACGACAAACGAGGTCCCATAACCAATAATTAATCCATCCACGGCGATCCGACTGTCCCGTCCTGATTTGTGTTGTCCCCGCCCTCGATTTGGGGTGCGTGAAACCCCGATCCTCTCGTATCCGCCAAGCATAATATTACCATTCTTTACTCGTTAACGATCGGCAGCCAGTCGACTGTTTTACCGAACAGATCGCGTCCTCCTCTTCCTCCTGCTCTTCCCCAGTTCCTTAAAGATCCCTTTTTCGTCTTCTTTCTTTCTCCGATCTCAATTTATTATGAAACCGAAAGCTTTTCCCGCGATAGTCCCTCGCGCGTTCTCATTCGATATTCATAAAGCGGTGGGCCCTCGGCCCTCTGAGTGTCTCTTAATATTCTACAGGCAACGATATCCCCGTTGTCGCTTGATGGTCCCCGAGAAACTTCGTACAAAGTTTTGTTCGAGTTAATTATCGTGAGATAGTGAGATACATGCGATTTGAGGATCGAATATGAGCGTAAATGTGCTCGATTTGATATGCTTGGCGAACGACGATTAACGCGGCGCGACTATATATACATATGTATATATAATTCGAGTTAAATAAACTCATTTGCATAAGTCTACGTCTGATGATTTGAAATTGTCCAGAGCAGAAATCAGTTAACCATTGACATTGAGTAAGTTTCATACGCTTACTCTTATTATGCGGACACCAATGTTAAAACCGCTTATGTGTTATCAATTCAATTTCCAACACAAATTAAAAATGTAAGCATCACTTTTTACTGTAATAAAATAATTTGTTAGAATATTATAAAATGAGAAAATAGGATTTTAAAAATTAGGTGGTCTGTTTTCATAACTATGTTCTAACGTGTATATTTACTTATTTAATGTATAACAGTTTCTCGCACTGGCGCGTGCATTTAACGCTTTTTTTTTTATTAAAATAAAATAATAATTTTTGGATGATACATTCTATACTATAGGAATATAAGCTCATACTTGTATATTGAAGTAGCTAGAGATTTATGTAAGAGCTACCTAGATAATGATATTAGAACTGGAAAATCAATAACATTTAATGATACTTGCAGCAACTTTAATAACAATCTTTAATACAAAATTTCGTTATACATTTCGCATATCCGTTTAACATATCCTACAAATTATGTTGTTATGTAATTTATTAATTGCTGTAATTGATATATTTTTACTAGTTTACTAATTACATGTAGAGAATGTCCTTTAATGTATTAATAACAATTTTTAATTTTATCATTTTATAATTAGTACTAGCAAATTTAATTTTTAGATATACCAAAAAATTTTGCGCTAATATTTGTGTTACGCAAGTTTCTCAAAAACGTAAATAAAATGTAAATAAAAAACTGCAATTGAAAATGAAAAAATAGATCCACATTAAGTCTTTTGAAAATGTATAACATATTAGATAGTTAAGAATGACTAATATTTCATCATCTAGTATAAATAATTATCAAAATGATTAACGTTACAGATCAAGAATAAATAAATTACATATTGTAATATGTTTTCTTAATTAATTATGAGTTTGATCAAATATATAAAATAATTTTCTTAAATATCTATAATCCTTTTAATTAATGTGTCTATTTTTTATTTTACGATTAATTTCCATATATCAGTGTTGAACAAATATAAACAATATTTACTAAAGCATATTTCAATAACAATCTTGTGTGTAAGAATTATATTATTATTAGGTGTAGTATATTTAAAGATTATTTCTACAAATTCTATAGATAATAATTGATTTTACAAAAAATAGATATTACGTTTAGACTAAAATTATAAATATATTCGAATTTTAATATTAGAGAATACGAATACTAATATTCAAATATCCAAATAATTATAAATCCAGAACATGACTAAGAATTGTAGTTTATTCTAAACATTGTTAATATTATAATATCAGAATATATTCTACAATTTTAATATATATATGTATATACTTGTTGTAACACTAATATGTTTTTTTAAATTACATGAAACGTTATATAAGATATATAAATGAATTAGTATATTAATTATAAAAAAGGCAATACTTAAATAGTAAATATTAATAAAGAAATTAGTAAATTATATTCGTAAGATAATTAATGTTATATAATAGTGCAAAATATAACTCCTCGTCATGTACATTTATCGATATATTCCAATATCTTTGTCAAGAATGTTGGTCCTGCCGATGTTACATTTAAAATGGCCTCGAGATTTGACAAGGCCAACTAGATGATTGTTGTCCGCTACAATAGGACATGCATGTATACACAGAGTGATTAGAAAATCGAAAAAGTACTATTGAAATTAAAATTATAAGATCATATTTTGCAGTCATGTATGTTATTTGATTATTGAACTGTGACTCTTATTATTAACATATCTTAAAATGGAATGTTTAAACGCAATTCCTATTTAAATTCCGTTATACTTGCACAGTTACTTGCTTATGAGAGTATCTATCAATCACTGACTATTAGATAATAAATAAGTGACAGCATACTTGAATTAACAAAACTTAATATAAGCTTGTTCAAATAACATTGTTTAACTCAAATAATTATAACACTTATAAAAGACATACGTTAAATATTAGACTGATGTTTATATGACAGTGTTTATATTTTCTTAAATGTTAGATATTAAATTTTCTATATATGTTGTATACAATAAAATATATTAATTCAGGATACGTAAAAGACTAATATTTTAGATATTTACCTTTGTTGACCTTTTCGATTTCCAAGAGATTGGGAATGTGATTTCATATATAGGTTGTTGTATTATTCGACCATCTTCTTGATTTCCAAGAGATTGGGGATGTGTATTATCATGAGAACTAGAACCGGCATAACTTGTTTCATCAACAGATTGTTGTATCATTTCATCTGCGTTATTATCTCCAGTTCTTTTTTCACATCCTGAGTATTTATTTATATTATGAAAAAATTGCAAGTGAAATTTTAAGACATCTATTCGATACATTTTAATTTTGTTACGGCAATCTTGCAATTTGCAAGTTGCATAAGAGTCTTCGAATGTGAAATGTCGCGACCAGGTACGAGTAATTTCTTTTTGTATTGCAGCTACTTCTTTTTTATGCCAACGATTTAAATGTCCTTCTATAACTTGTCTATTTGCACTCTTAACTAAAGTTCCACAAAGAGGTATATTGCAACGTGCAATATACCAGTCTTTTCTTGAGAAATGCCGCCAAAGTGGGTAGGTGTCGTTTTCCCATTTTTCCACATCTTCTTCAATATGCGTATAATGAAGTTCAATTAAGTGATTTTTTGCAGTGGAAAATTTTTTCTTAATAATGGTATCACTTGTACAATGCTTACATTTTACTTCATTATCGTTTAATGTTGTAAAATGCTTCCACATCCGCTTTGACGACATTATACATATTGGCACGAGACACTACCGTGTCTCTTGATGTGTATATCTGCTCGGTATCACGGAGCGTGTAGTACTGAATATGACAGTAGTTAGTATAGGCCGCAAAAAAAACTCGTAAAAAAAAACACGTAAACCACTTTGCGCGACCACGACGAGACTGAATTCAATGACGGTTGCAGAACGGAGAAGTCGTCAGAGAAAATTATAATGGCGGTGTATAAAACTGATAGTCGCTTCCAGCGAAAAGTAAGATAAAATACGTCTCGCGCTACAAGGGCGAGCGCCGACGTCTGCTAGAAGTCCGGCTGCTTGAATTTACAAACAAATATCGCATACCGTAACATAGAAGCGAGGCGCCGATGCTCCGGCGGACGTCGCATATAGTACGGCTCGAATGGAAATGCGCGCAAAGAAAATATAGTATAATTTATACTTAAAAAAACAATCTACGCAGTACGTAAAAGACAAAGGAAGAAATGACGTCATCGACTATGATCAACCCGATAACGCATCGAACTTGTCGAAACATGTTCGTCGTAAACAAATTTTTCTAGGAAAAGGGGGTGTTATCGCGTAGACTAAACAATTTCGCACTATTTTTTACGACGCAGTACGTAAAACAAAGGAAGAAATGATCTTTCAAAAATCATTTGGAGTGAGAGAGAGGGCAAAGGGTATATAACGAGGGATGAAGCGCGTCGAGCCGCAGTAGTATGATTTGAGAGTGATACATCGATTGAAAAGTATCGAGGTTTATTCGTTATTGTACGGTTGAACATTATCACGTGCAAGTGCTGTGTAAAAGAGATTTTTTTATCGCTCAGTCGCAAAGATGTTCGTCCTGCTGTCGAGATCTTCCGACATTCGCGATTTTAACGCTGAACAGCTGCAATTCGTGCCGAAAACCGTTCTTTTGCAAATGTGCGGCGATCACGTCCACTACGTGTGGGATAAGCTTCCGGAGCATATCAAGGTGGATTTGGAGGTTCAGACCTATCGTCGCTGTGACGAACATTACAATCAACCGTGGCAGTAAACACACATCGAGGGCCCCGCTCCGATGATTAAGGATTACGGCGAATGTCGACGAAAAAAACATTAGCTTTCGCGACGTGGACATTTTTATTTTTTCATAACAGTGAGCAAGAAGAAATGACGTTTGACAATAATCGCTCGTGGTCACTGGACTATAAAAGTGAAATCGATGAAATCGAAGAAAGCGATGACTTTATATACATAGGCCATTTATTCTATGGTTACCATTTATTAGATGATATCGCCAGTGCTTTGCGTGAAGAAGAAGATAGAGGTGGAAAATCGACGGATGTGCAACGAAAATCACTCGTAGACCGGGAGCCCGTAACACAAAATTTGTGTCAAATCTTATTCACCGGGAAACCTTATATATTCGATAGAGTACATCCTTCTAATATTGAAAAGTCATTTCTTCCACCTGGAGGGTGGGACAAACTCTGTGGGGGAGTGGAAAAAAAAGCAGAGGGTGTATCAAATTTTATTCACCTTGAAACTTATTTGCTAGTTAGTTTTTAATAAATAATATATGAAAAAGTACGTTTCTTACACCTGGCAAGCGGGACAAAATTGTTCTTACAGGTTGTAAACAATGTAAAAATTAAGATAGTTCTCCGGTCCGTATACTAGAGAAAATTGATTTTCTATAGATTTTCTTGAAACTGTGAATATACGTTAATTTAGGTTTGCTTTATGCGTGGTATAAATTTCAGTACCTCTTCCGGTATAAAAAATCAAGATACTGAGCCTCAAAGTTTCAATTTTTACCAAAAAAATATTAAAATTTAATTTTTTTTAATTTTGGGATTTTTTCCTTATAGAACTCGACGAGAGGAGCAACTTTGGTCCTCTTTTGGCCAACCTCGTATCTCTTAGCTGGCCTGGAAAACTTTTTCATTAGTAAAAATTGAAACTTTGAGACTCAGTATCTTGATTGTTTATACCGAAAGAGGTACTAAAATTTATACCACGCATAAAGCACACCTAAATTAACGTATATTCACCGTTTCAAGAAAATCTCTAGTATAGTAGATTTTCTCTAGTATAAGGACCGGAGAACTACCTTTTGCTGCAGTGCGCACACGGTAATTTTCTTCTAATGTTAGTATATAAATCGGGTTTGTCACTTATGAACATGCAAAATAGATGAACAATACAAAATATAGTAATTTTCTATTGAACTCGCTATGATTAATATAAATTTATATTCATATATACATATTCGTAACCTGGTTGATTCTTCTTTTAAATAAAAATATCAATTTCAGCTGCATAGCAGTATATTGGGTATGTATAGTTTTTAAATAAGAAAAAAAGTGTACTGGATAGTTAAAAACCCTCTTTTCATGAAACTACTTCGATAAAAATAAAAAATCTCACGTTATTGCAAGTAAAAAATCAAAGGACTAAAATTGTAACTTTGTCGACACCCCTATGCTAAATAAATTTTCAGATGACAACATAAATCCAAAATTTTAAAAGAATTAAATTATTATTATTATTATTATTATTATTATTTAGAATTAAATTATTCAGATATCAATTTGAACTTCCCTTTGAGGGTTCAGACAGTGACGATGAGATTCAGAATATTTGATTTTATACATTATACGTATTACTTTAATAAAAAGAATGAATAATATACAATAAAAAATTATTCCACATTGTATTGTCCATCTATTTTGCATGTTCGTAAGTGACAAACCCGATTTATATACTAACATACTACATTAAAGAAAAATCACTGTGTGTGCACTGCAGCAAAAGAGCGTCGTGGGCGCTCTTAATTTTTAGTTTCAAAGCAGTGTAAAAACTCGTTTGGTCCGCGTTCAAGCCGTAAGAATTTTTTTTCCGTATTATTTATAGTTCAAACTTACCTCTCATATAAATTTCAAAGTGAATAATATTTGACATCACCCTCGTGATGTCATTGCTTACAACCTGTAAGAACAATTTTGTCCCGCTTGCCAGATGTAAGAAACGTTTTTTCATAAATTATCTATTAAAAACTAACTAGCAAACAAGTTTCAAGGTGAATAAGATTTGACAAGGACACTTTCGAAAATTACATGTTCGTTATAATTTTCTGCATCTATGCCCCGCCGAACGACCTCAGCAATATTATGTACCTTTGCTCCTCAGCTACAAAATGAGGGGTTAGTCATTCATTTTTTATCAACATTCGCCGAGTTATTGCGAAAAAACGAAAATTTTAGTTCCCCCAAAAAATAAAATTTTTTGCATTTATCTCGTTTCGATTAATAGATAGCACTTTTTCGCTCCTGAGAAAGTTGTAGGGCTTGAAAAAACTAAGAAAATGAGCGGTGACTCGTTTCGATTCGTCAAAAATTAGTTTCCCCCCCCCCTCAAAAAGCTCTGGGTCTCATGATACGACAACTCAAAAATAAGCTTTTCTAAACACCCCCAACACGCCTAAAAAGGAATAAAAAAGTTCGGATCACTTTCATACCAGAATGTCTAATTTGACTGGCCTATACGCGGAGTTTCGATGGGTCGAAGACGCGTCAAATTTCGACTTTAGCGCGATCGCTTTGGATTCGCCTACGGGCTATATTTTCGAGGTCGATCTCGAGTATAATATCCGTAGGATAAACACGACGCGCACACTGACCTACCGTTCTGTCCGATGCGCGATAAACCGCCAGGCAAACGGCAGGACAAACTTCTCGCCACACTGCACGATAAGGAGCGTTATGTCATCCATTATCGCAATCTGCAGCAGTGCAGATGCAGTGCACAAAAATACATCGCGTATTACAATTCGCTCAATCTGCGTGGCTCCGTTCTTACATCGAACTCAATACAAAATTTGGAACGCATTGGCCAAAAATGAGTTCGAAAAAACTTTATATAAATTAATGAATAACGCAGTTTTTGGGAAAACAATGGAGAATGTACGCAATCACGTCGATGTAAAATTACTGACGAAGTGGGACGGACGATACGGCGCGAAGGCAATAATCGCGCGACCGAATTTCCACAGCAGAAGCGTGTTTTCGGAAAATCTGGTAGCCATTGAACTGCGCAAACTCGAGGTGAAATTCGATAAACCGATCTACGTCGGCATGTGCATCCTCTACTTGTCGAAGGTGTGCCTATACGAATTTCACCACGAGTACATGTCTCCCCTGTACCGCGACTCGTGTATAGAATCATGTATACCGACACGGACAGTCTGATTTATCATATCGAATGCGACGACGCGTACGAGAACAAGAAACGTAATATAGTCAGGTTCGACACGAGTGATTACGCGGTAGATAACGCTTATGCTATGCCACTCGTCAATAAAAAAAAGTACCGGGACTGATGAAGGACGAAAACAACGGTGCCATTATGACCGAATTTGTTGGACTTAGGGCGAAAATGTACGCCTTGCGAGTCGATGGTAAAAAAGACTGTAAAAAAATCTTATAGTTAATCCAAGAATGGGCACCTGATTTGAGATAATTTTTACATCCCAATTAAAAGTTATTGTTATTAATCACATATTTTTTATTATTCTATAATTTATTAGTATTTGAAAACAATATGTGTATAGATTTACTCATTACTCAACATTATTTGAAAAAAGTAAGGAGAAACCAAAAGATATTAAAAGAACGATAGTAGCATATTAAAATTACTATGACGTTAGCTTCAATAACTGGCGTGTAAAAATCACGCCAGGCGTCCGTTCCCGAGTTAATAAATACGTTTATTGACTCCCCTCAGGGTTGCAAGACGTTTTGTAGGGACGTTCCCAACCCTTTATTCAATTTTCATCCAATACTATCCTTCTCCTCTCACTTAACCCTTTGGACCAACGGCTTAACGTCGCTTTCCGAAAGACGGAGCCCAGTTTGCTCCGCACAAGAGCCTATCTTGCACGGAGGCGCAGCTTTCGGAAAAAACTTTCCATGTTTACATACATGACTCTAGTGGACTCGAACCTGGTTCCTCAGATTACGAGTCTGGCGCTCTCGGCTCTACCACTAGACCACACTGCCGCCCGTTCCCGAGTTAATATAAATTATTGTTAATGTTGTATCTATGTGTATTGTAAATCAAATAAATTTCAATACAATTATATTATATGTACATTACATTTATGAAATTATTTACATAATTCTATGAAAACTTGTATTCAAATTTCTTTCAGTAACGTTTGAAAATGTTATCCAGCTATATTATTGAAATTGAAATGTCACGTTGTTGCAATCTTGTATGCTACAATGCCAACAAAACTTTATAGCACGGCATCGCGAAAACCGTTCGCGACAGTCACGAATAATTCGTAGCGATTACTCCCGTTGCCGTCGTCGCACGTTTAAAGGCGTGCCTATGGAAATCGTCGTTCTGTAGCCCTCTTTATCGTCGTTCTTGGACCCCGGGTTGGAACGAAGCAAGCCCCCCCGTAGAGCATCGCGAATAGGTTCTAAAAGAACGACGGGAATGGTGGGACGTGGGTTCCTACCGTTAACATTCGACTTTATAGCGCATCCTGGTCGCGCGAGGCGTGCACCTCGCGGGGCCTCGATACACAGGGCCCCCGTAATTTGATAATATAGGGTTATAGTGGCGCCAAGCTGGGCCGTTTAAATTCATAACATTGTTTATTCCTATTAGACCGACCTATTGGATCCGTTCCGCGCGATATTTCATCTCTCGAGCTTGGGCCCAAGTCGTTCGACGCATTCCTTATACTTCTCGTCGAAGCCGACTGTATTGCCCGTACCGGTGACATTATTGTCGACGTCTTCTCGACTGTCCGAAGAACAGGACAGCCGTGGACACGATTACGGGTGTGAAAGAAGAGAGGAGACTCTTGAGGAGAGGAGCGACTGCGAGCAACGATAAAATTAATTTATCGAACCGCGTGCTTTCGTCAAGACAGATTACAAGCGCGGCGTCACCGCCAGTGACTTTTATGGAGGATGATCCTCTTCAAAGGGAGATTAGGCAGTAAAAATTCATGGCCATAAATCAAAGGAGCTATACTAGCTATAGTATAAATGTATAAATATTCTCAGGAATATTACTATAAAAAATTATAGAGAAATGTTACATGAAGAATTAAGAAAGATATCGTTTCGTTCAATTATATATGGCGCGTTACGTGATGGCTTCCAAGTTATAAAATCGTTTTAAAAACTTGTAATTTTTTTTTGCTTTTGGAACATATAATCTTCCATTCCCATTTCAAACGACATTTATTTTACTAAATTTATATAACTTAAAATTAAGAAATATATGTAACGTTAAATATTTAAAATGACGTTTACTTGAATTTTGCCGAAAATCCGTGTCAAATTGATAGAATCCATAGCCGAAGTAGCGGTATTATAGTTTTAAGATATTCTATGTATATCGTACACACACGATACGGATCACTGATAATCGTTGACCTATGTGAGTCCTGTACAAAACCGTTTAACTTCATGTTTTCAGCCATAGGGAAGTTTGTCGATTTGTAAAAATACAAAATATATTATTATACTTAAGAAATATACAAACTCGGACCGTAGATTACCCCAGCTACGACCGCAATAATGTCGTACGGAGAATATACATTCCGAGATCGTTACCCCGCAAAGTATCGTAGAATAGCTTCCGAATGCAACGATCGTCAATACAGCGATTTATTTCTGTATTTATGACGCACTCGCACAACTATTTGCGCATTATGCCCTTTAGGCACTGGCGTAATCAGAGAGTGGAAAATTTCTCGAGAAAGTGTAAAATTCATCAAAGTTACCAACGTTGAGAATATTTAACAATTTTAATAAGCGAAACCGTAGGTTTCCACTTATGACAAAGTAACAGGGTCATGCCACGAGGGGAAGAAAAATTTCTGCGTAAAAGACGGCGAGTGCGTTTAAACGTTGAATGCGTCAAGCTCACTCTCATTCGGTTACGCCGTTGCATCGTGCGAAACGCTCAGCGTTCATGTCCGCGAGATAGACAGTCCGTGGTATAGGAATCCGCCGTTTCCTCTCTCACTCTCAAAATTGCTAAAACGCCTAGGCATCATTTTAACCTGTTTACGAGCGCGCGGCGCGGCGCTCCCTCACGGGGTCTCCGTCTCCCTTTCTCTATTTCCTTCTCTTTCCGCGCGGGAACACGCGCACCGGCATCCTTGTTGCTCCTGCCCTGCTGTCAGCGAGAACGTGAAATATCGTCCTGCCCAACTAGCATCCAATAATTAGTTTACTCCTCATTACGGCTGGCCCGCGTTATTAGGAGGCCCCGCGATCGTGGGAGGGAGCGGCAAGGAGCGAGGGGGCAGGGAGGGTGGAGGGAGAGAACGAGGAGAGTCCGGGGAAAAGAGAGAGTCGAGCTCTAATTAACTGGACGTTTAGGGGTTACTCGACTGGTCAAGTTACGGCCACGCCCGTTTGGTTAAGCAATTCCGTTTTTACCTGGCTGGCGCAGCTAGCTCGAATACTTTGTGGGGCCAGCTACCACCCCTGTTTCGTGAACGCGCCGGACGGCAGGATGGTGGATCATCAAACATTTTCTCTTTTCTTCATTCAAAACGTCTCTACTCAGAAGAGTTAGATGGAGAAAAAAAACTGTTCAATGGAGTAACAATATATAATATACATAGCGGCAATATAGTAGAAAAAGGGGTAAATTATTAAGAAGCTAGTTAAATAATACTTTCATTTTCCTTCTGCTACGAAATATAAAAGATACAAAAATTCCACTTTGATCTCACAATATTCTTTCTTATTTTTTTTTCGATTTCAATAAAGTTAGATTTATGTAAACTGTTTTTATTTTCGCACAAATTAAAAAATAACTTCTTTTATATCGCAAACGCCTAATGTTAAGGTCAATTCAGATTTTGTCATTTGTGGTTTGTTACACGCACAGCATAGCAGTATATTATGCATGATGAGAAAAGGATAGAGAAAGCGAAAAAAGAGAAAGAGCACGGGTCGAGTCCAACGGATCAGAAAGCAGAAATGAAGAGCGCGGCGAAATTACAAAGAAAGAAAGAGATAACTCAACGTGCTCGCGCACGGGGCTATCTTTGATCTTTGATCTTCCTAACCGGGGGATCCAAGAGAGGAAGGGACGATCTGTGCAGGAGGACGCAACAGTGGAGGCAATGAACAACTGAGAAGGGAGGAGGAGGAGGAAGAAAAGGAGGAGGAGGAGGAAGAGAAAGAAGACAGAGGCTCTCGTACGATGCGCGGGAGCTATCTCTGTTAATCACCGCGTAATTACCGCTCCAATTATCAGATACAGAGATAGAAGCGCGGTAGGCGGGAGGCAGGGGTATCACGATCGGGCCCCGGGAATCTGTTAGCGGCGACGATCCGCCGACGGGGTCCGGTTTATATTCGGGCTCCGTCATTCTCAAGCGAACGGGCTACGGGCTACGTCGATCTCGATCGCTCCGTGAGATTGGTAACCACCAAGAGAAAGTGTCAATTACTCGGAGTACACGGAGTATGTTGCAATATCCGTCCGGTAAATTAAACCGCGTCGCTCAGGATCTCTGTAGTATTCATTGATGATGTTCGATCAAGAGCGCACAGCTAGCGGTAGCTTTCTTGCCTCGTCTGAATTACTGCGATAATGAATCTTTAAAGGTTGAATGAGGATTTCGTATCATGAATATATGATTAAGTTTCAGCTACGTTCCGCGTTAATCAACAAAACTGTTATCGTCCTCGAGAAATAATGACGAGGAATGTAATAATTTTGAATGTGAGCGCAATGTATAAATACAGATATTTATTCAAGAATGTTACAACTCCCTTAACACTTAGAAATGACTATTTTTACGTCTACCTGTAAGATATTTCCAAATCTAGAGTCTATCCAAACTTGCATAAGTGCACAAGCACACGCATAAAGAAATGGATTGGTCTATTTCCTTATGCACATGTATATGGACCAAGCAATTTTATTACGCTCATGTTTATGCGGTATGCAAGTTTGTCTGGATAGACCCTGAGGTATCATTGCCGAATCTATTCAAGCCGAAAATAATATGCGAAACTCTCGCTTGTAAGAGACGAGGCGAATACCGAATCCGCGAATTGTCTACCAGAGCCAGTCACAATTCGCGCAGCATCCCGACAAATCCCTTTTTTTCCACGTCGCCGCCGACGCGTATCTCGCGCTTATGGTTGCACAGGGGCGGGACAATACTTGTCCAGCTGCCGGTAGGTTGAACAGGGCGTTACCCGGCATTCCTCGGTAAATTAACTTAGCGGGCGGCTGCAGCGCGCCGCGCCGGTGAGCGGCGCGTCTCGGCCGCCAAATATTCATTTAAAAAGGTAAATGCAATTTTGCCGTTTTACGTGATTGAGATAATGCCCTCCGATTAATGGGCCCTCGCCTTCCTGCCCCCGTCGGTGTCGACCTGATCTCCTCGCTTCTCCTCCCCCTCTTATTTCCTTCCCTTCATTCTATCCTTCAAGCTCTTCCTCACCACCACCGCTTCCTCCTTCTCTTCATCCGTATCTCTTCTCCTACGGTAGCAAACGGGTCATTACCGAAATTCAAACCCATCCCACAAAGGATCCATCGCGGAATAAAACCAGCAGTTCAATTTTCTGCAGGTGTATCAATGTTGAGTACGCGGTGCCGTGAAACTTTGAACTTTGCACGCGTCTTTCATCGTGCTGGCGCATACACGAGAAATTAGCATTTAATTCAGTTTAGATTAATCTTCTGTAACTCAATAGGATTCCAAATTAATTAAGAAAATTTAGGACAAAGATTTTTTTTTCGAAATTGAAATAAAATAATTTCATACACATCAGAGAATATTGTGTCAAATCGTTATTGCAAAAACTTATACTATTTTTCCGAAGTCTAACGTAGACTAATAAAGAAATATGTTAAGAAAGTTACATATTTTATTTAAAATTAATGTAATTTGGTGGTAAACGGTTGTATGATACTTCTACATATGTAAATGTGTAGCGAGAAGATTCAGGCGAAGAAGAAGCGAATGCGGATAGTGATATAGTGTTATCCTTCACGAACTTCTCAATCCCCATCAAAGGGGATGATCACAAAGGCGCCTCAACTGAACATTTCACAGAGATCGTACATCATCGCGCAACACTTGTCCGCCTATCCGGTCGCTCCATTTGGGTTTAAATCAAATTTACTAATTAACACCATTTACCGGTATCTATAGCGAGCGACGCGCTGTCCAGAGAGCGTGACTCTCCAAGCGCCTTTTTGTTTTCTCTTCAACGTCGGTACGCGTTATTGATGATGCTCGTTAAAGAGCTCTCTCACGTGGCGGTGGGCACTTCTTCTTCGTCTTTGCCGTCTTTGGTGCGCCTGCCCGTTCCTTTTGCCCCCTACTTTTTTTCCCCCTCCCCCCTCCCCCGTGCTGCCGACCGCCATTCCAGCCACGACTTCTGGACACCCTCGATCCATCCTCGCGGCACTCAGCGTGGCTGCCGCGAGACATTAGTCATCGACAATCAAGATGAATTCACTCTTAAACAATGACGCTTAATTTCAAGAAGCCACCGGCGGACAATGCTCAAATTAGACTGGCTTCCCGATTCGAGGGCGTCGCGGATCACTCGTCATCGTGACGAATGACTTGAAATCGTTCAGTGCTCGAAGTTATTTGACCTCGAAAGCACGCCTCGACCAGTTTGGATTATCATAGTAAAATATGCCGACAGCAATTGCTAAGAAATTTTTATTTATGCTAGAAGCGGTATAAATTACTACGATTCTTTACTATCAATCATGAACCGTTACAATTTTTGAAACCATCAAAGAGAATTGATAGTTGTATTATTTTCGAACCGACTTTTTACGGTAATTACCAAATTATTGCTTAATATTACGTATAATTATAAAGAGTATAAATTACTCTTGTCATAGACTGTTCGTTTTTAATTGAAGAAACGCGATTGTTTATCGAAATTTATTATAATTCTTAAGCGAGGAGCGTTCGGCATCATCAACGAGATTGGCGTGCCATTCACGAACGGTCAGAGTTCTAGAAGTGGACGCAATTGTCGACACTTAAATCTCTTTGCGCCCCGTTTCACGCGGCGATGCGCTGACGTATATATATATACTATATGTCCGATTCTCTCACGTTATTACCGCGATTTTTCGCGCGTCGGGCAAACACGCGCGTGTGGAGGAGCGTCGGTGAATGTTTTACGGTGCGTCGCGCATTATCGTGCAGGGTAACGCGACACCGCAATTCCACTCGGCGGCACTGGACGGGCAAACGCGCAAATTACCAGCGCAATTGCGGCTAACTTTGGGTTTACGCTAATAACGGCAACGCTACGCGGCGAATTGCAAACAAGGCCGCGGGTACAGGGTATACAGGAAACCTCGGTGGGAGGTGTAACCTTTCCCACCGAGGGCGTAAACCGCAGGTGTGAACGACACCACGGGCGGGGATGTTTCCCTGCGCGCGCGATTGCATAAAACCTGGACGATGCGTTTGCATTCCGCGAGCTCGCCGATCTTATCCTGTTATCCGAGAAAGAGCTTGAATTTGTGAAAGAGATAAAGAAACTATAAATGATGATGTTATAAAGAGATTAATCTTCTTAATATTAATATCTATTACTTACTTAATCTCCTTCTTTGTAAATATAAAAAATAGATTTTACAAACCGTCGATATATTTCGGGGATGCAATATTACTTTTCACATATAAAAGCGAATGAATGTTATAAGTGACAATTCGAACTGACGTTGCGATTCACGCCTACAATTTATCGTCCAATCCCGCCTTTATCGCGTCTTATTGCGAATTTACATAAAATTATAAAATCGCATTAATTATTCATGCGTTTGGAAATCCAATTTGGCTTGGAACCCCCGCATAAATTTTTTTTCTGCGAAATAATACAACGCCAGCTAATATCGCGATGACAAACAATCCGAGTGCAAGAGGTTAAGCGTCTCTCGAGCAGAAATGACTTTAAATGCTCGCTAGAACAGCAAGTTGTGAAGGAGGTCGAATTTAAAGACGAAGCCGCTTCTCTCCCCGAATCGAGAGGGCTCATGAAACGGCCGTGGGCATTCGTTATTTGAATTTGCCGAAAGAGAAAGAAAGAAAGAGAAAGAAAGAAAGCGCGAAGAAAAAGTGAGAGAGAAAGAAAAAGTAAGGGTCTCTACGTTCATATGCAAGCTTTATCGTATATATGCACACGTGCAGCCTCCAGTCGAATTACGTATCCACCAACACGGCCGAATATGCGAATGGTGCGCGCGAGACGCTTCGGCAGAATTATATCATTACTCCTCTCCGGAGCCCGACCGTGGCTGCGGCCGTGCCCGCGCTTTTTTTTAAATAAGGAAATAAATTAAGACGTAATGGGCTTAATAAGGCTCCAACCGGATGGCATTCCGCGACCGTGCCAGTAACTAATGGCGGCGTTTGCGCGTTTTATGCTATGTCCGGGGAGCAATGGGGCCCGGACGAATCCGCACGAGGTCCCGAAAGTCCACGGTCGGGGCCACCCTTTCTCGATTAATGCCTCGCCACGATCTCGCGCGCGTGAGCGAGCGAACGACGCAAATCGAATCGAGAACCTCTTTCCGACGAGAATTAATGCGGCCGTATACCAATCAGTCCGAAAACTCAGCTGAGAATAGAATTTTTATTTGGAATATGGAATGAAATACTTTTATAATCGAACGCGCGCAAAGTACCGGTAATTATTCGTGGATTTGGCTATCGCAAGTTTTGTGAATAACCACGAGTCTGCATCTTGTATATTTGTGACTAGTAAAAGTATATTATGTATGTATCACATATATGCGCATAATAAAAGTACGATTGCTTTAGAGTATAAGAAAATAGTTTATCATTGACTAATTAAATAGATAGAAGTGCTATCTTCGGTCAGGATCTTGGTTAAATAATAGTTTAATAATATTTCTGTGTGAATTTTGTATACCTTATCCAACTCAATAAACACTGTACGCCGATTTTTTGTCGGTCTTAAAGCACAGTTTTCGTTAAAACAGTAAATCAACTATATAAGTCGATTTAACTTTTTGATTATAAAAAATTTTTTTAATTAACGCGCAGCAGCTAAATCATTCAAGAAATCGTACTTCGTGTGATTTGGGCTTTATATCTTTTCCACAATTCTCGATTAATTGGCCAATTTTAGTCGAATATTTTATAATAAAATATTTTATAATAAAATATTATAAATTCCACAGTTTGTGACCTATGAATTTTTTCCTTCTTTAAATTCACCATTGATGGTCATCAGGACTCATTTTAATTCTTATTGTCTTTTTATTACTCAAATAAATAATTAAAAGTACATTGTAAACTGAAACCAATATTTTTTTTTACAGTCATTTATTATATAATCAAAACAGAAAAAGTAATGAAAAATAGCATTGAATCAAGATCATAAAAAATAAATAAAAAAAACTAGGAATCTTCTTCTTCATCGTATTTGTCACAATCATTTAGGTCATCTTCATCCTCAGAAAGGTCGTCACTCGATTCTACAACATTATTTAAAAATCATGATATGATTGTTTGATTACTTTTTTTTTCTTTTTTTCTCTTTTGGGCGGCCCTACCACCCACAAGCAACCCGCTTTTTTGTCAGTCAATTATGCTAATAGTCATAGAATATATCAAAGAATTATGGTGCAAAATGACTAACATACCGAAATGACTTAAAAAAAAATTTTTTTTGCACAAGTGGGTGGCTGTACCACCCAAAGCGACCCCCTTTTTTGTCAGTCCCCGAAGCTTTGATCATTGAATAACATTATGAATCACCACAAAAAGTTTCATAAGTTATACCAAAATAATCACGAAAAAATGGAGCTAGCTCCCCTACTATAATACAAAATGTATTCTAGAAAATCCCCAAGTGTATTGTAAAATTTAGGTTGTTGTTGTCCACTGCTGGATTGTCCATTGTTGTCCATATTAGACCTGCATGTATACACAGAGTGATTAAATAATTAAAAAATCAGAAAGCTACTAATGTAATTAGAATTACATGATCATATTGCAGTCATGTATGTTATTTGATCATTGAATTGTGACTTTTATTATTTACATTATTCTATTCTTGATTCTATTTCTTAAAATGGAATGTTTAAACACAATTATTATTTAATTTCCGTATTTGCGCAGATAATAAATAAATTAAAGCATGTTTAGATAGTTAGCAAAATTTGATATAAACTTGTTCAAATAATATTATTTAACTCGGATAATTATAATATTTATAAAACACACACATTAAATATTCGACTGAAATTATGCAGTCTCTATATTTTTAAATGTTAAATATTAAGTTTTTTGTATGTTAGATGTACACAATAAAATATATTAATAATTCAAGATGAATAAAAGACTATAATAACTCAGATACATACCCCTGTTGACCTTCTTGATTTCCAAGAGATCGGGAATATGTATTATCATTACTTGGACCGGCATAATTTGTTTCATTTACAAGTTGTTGTATCATTTTGTTTGCGTTATTATCTCCAGTTCTTTCTTTACATCCTGAATTTTTATTTATATTGTGCCATGCCACTTATCCAAGTGAGATTTTAAGGCATCTATTCGATACATTTTAACTTTGTAACGGCAATCTTGCGATTTGTAGTATGCATAAGAGTTTTTGAATGTGAAATATCGTGACCAGGTACGAATAAAAACTATTTAATTTAGAAATTACATCAACTGACCAAAACCCATGGTCGAAATTAATAATATCTCAATATTGATCTGAAAAAAGTGCTGTGTGAATCCGACAAACCAAGTTGGCTCACAGTTTTTCAATGTTCATATCGGAAAGACGTTATATATATTGCCAGTCAGGTCGATTTAAATTACTCTAATTGTTATAAATATTGATGTTTGAATCTTGCTAATAGTCAGTTAGCTTTGTTTTTAAATTACTCGATCGTAGTTTGGTCTTTGATATTTATTATATCAAATTTTTCAACTCTTATTAACTCTTAAGGTGGCTTTATTGGCCTTATATTCGGAGAAAAATGTTGATAAAGTAGTTGTGCTTTTATTTCAAAGTGCTAATAATATTGTGCAACATTTTACGCAGATACCAAACATTATTTTATACAATAATTTTGTCTGTAACATGTTATTTTCTATAATTCTTATTTTGACTAAAGTAACATTATTTTATAAAATAATTTTCTTACAACAGACGCGTTTATATATTATTGAGGCATTATTTAAATTCATCTCTATTAAATTTTACTATCAAGGCGATACCAGCACTTTTGTAACTCTATATATAATATTTAGAACATTTGGAATAATTTCGTTATTATAGACTAGTTATGGATATCAACAAGTATTTTAAAACTAATGTTATACTGTACTTTTTCTTCTTATGTTCTAAATCAATTTCATCGATTAATTTAAAATTGCAAAGCATTTCTTCGTTCTTGAAAGTCAAATCATCGAGAATAGATAATTAATTCTGCAAAAGTGATATATAATAAGTGACATATGGCTATGGACATGGGCATGGATATTTTATCGTCATTCGGTACCTCCTAGACCTTCTCTTTTTCTTACAATTAGATTAGTTTCTTGCACTTGCGCAGCGTAACACAATACTTGCGTTTTGATTGAGCCTATTAAAAATTTTATCTGCTTAGTCATTTTTTAGATATAACCATTCATATCTAATTGTAATATCTAATTGTAAGCTCAACTCAATGCCTGAGGTATAGAGACACTTTCGGTCTCGCTGTCCGTGTTGCGAGCGCTTACACTTGGCGTGAGACACTACCGTGTGTCTCTTGATAAAAAAAAGGATATAATAAAACATAAATGTGAAACAAAACTTTTTTTTTTTTTTTTAAATGTATTATTTAAATTATTTAGATATGATGATAACTTTGCATGCTCTATATTTCTCATACTCGTTAATCATAATATTGGTGTTTTATTGACGTTTTATTTATATTGCGGAATATATTCACGAAAGCGTGTTACATATAAATTCTCCCTTCGTACATACAATCACGAAGGAAGTTAGAGGTTAAGATTACGTGTAATTTACGACGTGGCGATGATAGCCCCGAGGAGAGCTATGGTGAAAATCGATATGACGGTAACGATGATCCAATAATACTCTTTTTGCTTATCTTGACGCGCGGGCCCCACGACGCTCGGCTCCAGATTGAATCTCGAATCAGTGATTTACGAAAATGACGGAGCCGCGAGAGACCGAAGACGAATTCTCGTTAAATCGACGACACACCGCCGTCTCTTAAATCATCGCGACGCCGCGCCGCGCCGCGCGAGTCCATCTTTTTAATTATCGCCACGCTGCCGTGAGATTTCGCGCGTTTCGAATTTTGGTAGTCTCGCGCGATTTACGACGTGCTGCGACGAGATAATCGCGCCTCGGGTCCGTCGATCGTACCCGCCATTCACGATTTACAAAAATGACGGTGACTCGGGAGAGAAACGGACTCTCGTTAAAACCGTAATACGCACTCTTGTTTTATAAATCATCAACCTGACCGTTATGTACATACATATAAAACAAAAAACAAGGTGTAACATTGCGGCATGTAACGGCGGCATCAACTGATCGATGTGAATTAAGCGACCGCAATCAGAGAATTGTCTCAACGATCCTAATCTTCAATGACGTTCACAGCTATATTACTTTTCAAAATCGAATGAATCCGCGGTTACAAATTCGTCCACGAGAATAATATATCTTTGTCACATTACGTTACAGTGGATCAAAAAAGTATTTATACACCCAGTTTTCTTACAATAACTTTATTCGAAGGAATAATACATAAGTACGAATTGTGTCCATAAGTAACTTATTTATATATACTGTATGTACTAAATTACTTATGGACACAATTTGTACTTATGTATTATTCCTTCGAATAAAGTTATTGTAAGAAAACTGGGTGTGCAAATACTTTCTTGATCCACTGTACGTCGTTCGGGGCTGTAAGGTTTTTTTAAATTATCAACCGTTCCGCGCGCCGCTGCGTCTGCGCAACCGAATTGGCGCGCACTTCACGCGGATAGCATTTGGGTAGCATTCGTGTCGCGTCTCGTCGCGTCGTTTGCGCGCTTATTACTCGCGTTCGGCCGGCGAAAAGAGTTCCGTGGTCCGTTTAGCCCAATGATCGATGCGGGAGCTTATCGAACATCTTGTCATCGTTGCGGTAAACGATGTTCGACGATGTGAGGGCGACGGACGAGCGGGACGAAGTGGAGGGCGCGGAAAGAGAGGGACGCGGAGGAAGATCGTGAGATAGCGGGCGGATCAGGTGAGATTGTTGCACGCGCAGGTGGACAAATTATCCCCGTGATACGCGGTTCTCCCTCCCGTCGTTTACGTTCTCCTTCTCTCTCTCTCCCTCTCTCTCTCTATCTCTCTGTCTCTCGCTCGTTCGCTCGTTCTTCCCTCCCCAACCCCCAAGGTCTCGGGCATCCGAGCGACGACGCCGATGAGCGCGTTTATATAATGGCGCGGCGGTTTGGCCCGCTGAAAAAGGAGGAACGATCCCTCTTCGGAGCTTCGAGGAGAAACCGAGATGGAGATTGGAGACAGGGAGAGAGCGAGAGGGTCGTGGCCCGTGAGAGATAGCGCGAACGGCGGTGCATCGAGTGCAAACGAAAGGTACGGTGATGCAAGTCGTGATGAAGAAGGAGAAAAGTTATGGCGGCGGGCGGAAGGATCGCGGGAAGAGAGAGGGGGGAGGAGAGCGGCGGCGAAGGACGCGACGGTAAGGAAGGAAGGTAGAAGTGGCGTTTCACGGCCAGATACGGCCTCCGCACGGATCCGCCGAGGAAGGTGGGTAGGTGGGTACACGCAACGTGGATACACACACCCGGGGATACGGGAGGCCGCGCGGCGGTGTAAATGCAATCAAGAGGGCCTCAATTAGACCGTCACGCCGTACATCCCTCATCTCAAAAGTCTTCGGCTTCTCCTGCTTCTCTCTCCCTCTCCCCCCTCCTAACCGCTATCCCAGCGCTACCCCTTGGTCCCCGCCGCGTTGATTTCGCGAAGCAGGGGAACGTACATCGGGCCTTATTACGAGATAAGCGTTTTCGGCGAGTTTCGGTTAGAGATGCGCGTGTACTCGAAAAATATCGACTCTTACGATAACGCGAGTGAGGGATTTGATAATTAATCTACAAATAAAGGCCGTGGCACATAGAAAAACTTAAGCAGTACCTAAAACTTAAACAGTAAGGGAATCAACGGTATGGATTCACTACCGCTTAGGGCCGTGCCTTAAGTTCTTGACTGTGATTGGCTGATTTGCTTGAGTTTTACTGTTTAAGTTTTTCTATGTGCCACGGCCTTAAGCGCTTCGAAGCGCTTTTCATTGAGTCGAGGTTTCCGTCAAAAGTTATTCGAATCCGAACTTCCTGTGAGATGCACTACGATTGTGCGTAGAATTAATTAGAAGTTTTAGTACTTTTTTTTAATTAAAAAGTCTAACGAGCAACGATTTAAATTGGTATATCTGTTTGGACAGTAAAAATTTATATTTATAAATTATATTTATAAATAACAATACATATAGGCAATCTTAGTAAATAAAACTATATGAATAAATAAATGTTTTATGAGAAAAAATTTGATGTCATCTAATTTAATTTTATTCAATCAGAAAGAGACTAGTATTGCTTTGATCCCGTTTTGTTTCAAACTAATTTTTTAAGAATAAATATTCCTAAAGAAACTTTTTGTAGAAAAAGAGTGATTGCTACATAAATAAATAATATACTTTTTTTATTCTACGCCATATAAGATTTGACATTACATTACGTACTTGTACTATAATACATTATTATAAATTGCAACATAATATTTTGCTCGTTTTGCTCCGCGATTTCACGGAGAAAAGCGAACCACATTTATATTGCTCGTAAACAAGAAGAACGGTGCCGCTGTCATTATTGTAGTGATCGCGATCGAAAATTATACCTCGATTGTCCGCGAATAATCGATCTGTCACAATGTACTTAACGATCGTTTCGTCGCATTTCGCAGGTCATCGCATGACAGATATATTACATCTAATAAAATCTCACTTTGTGTTATAAATATCCGAATGCGACAATACATCTTATCCGTGGTATTTCGTGATTCCAATTTAAAGAAATGTATAATATTTTTGAGGGATTTAAACTTTGAGAAATTACTTAATAGAAATTCGCTTATTTATTATATCTCTGCAAATTGCTCGAGCAATTTGAAGTTGATTTTTCTCATATTCAACTTTGCGACAGACGCGTTTTCAAATTTTACTGTTTTTTATATTATTTACTTATATTATTATCTAAATTAAAGAGACAGAAGAAAAATTTAAACTATAAAAGTAAGCTTATGGATTGTGTAGTGTCAGTAGTGTGTGCTTTACTTTTATTTGAATATTTTCCTTCCAGATTGTACGGGCATTCTTCGAATCAACAAGGGACTGTGATGAATTTAATCGGTGAGTTTTGTTACCTTTCTAAACATTGATAATATAATTTGATCAATTATTGCAGAACAAAGATATATCATAGAAGAGAGATGTTTTGGAAAATTAAATAAATATTTGCAATGATTTAGCATTAGATTAATAGTTTTTCTATGGTTAACCATACAATAAATACAAATATAATATATTATTATTCAATAGTTTTAAATATATATACAAAAATTAAGAAATAATATGAATTATTTAAAATAATGTATATAAACATTTCTTCATCAATTTTTGTTTTTCTGCAATAACTGATTGTTTCAAAAACGCGATAACAGAGCGATTTACAATGACATATAAATGCTACTGTTGTTTCTGTGCATCTATTTCATATAATTGATCCCCTTCTTGCTACATAACAACAACTATGCGAAATAAACTTAGGATAATCTGCAATTATTTTCTATATTGAAAAATTTCATTATGGTAAAAAGAAAATCGATCTATAAGACTGCAGCTCACTTTTACGGTGTCAAGATGAATATTGTGAAATCAAATCTTTAGTTCGTTTTTTGCCTTATGGCGGTACCTGGTATACCTTGTATTCGCCTCGGTTTAACAAATTTCGTAACGAGTTATTAAAACTTGGCGGCCCATCTCGAGAGGCGGCGTGGCAGGAAACATGAAATCGAATGCCGTTGAACGAAGGAAGCCGGTGCCGGAAAGTTAAAGCGAAGACCCCGAGAGATCAGACGACCGGTTAATCTGCATCCATCGCGATGATAGGCGAGCTCGAGCACCGAGCGGATCGCGAGGGAAGGGAGGTTAGCGGGGGCGCCTTTCACGTTAACCGAGTTAGTTATGAAGAACCCCGTAATTAGGGATTGTTAACCGGATAAAGCCCTGCGCGTGCTGCGCGCGAGGATACAAGAGAGCAGAAGAAAGAGGAAGAGAGGGGGGGAGAGAGACAAAGAGAAAAAAGAAACATTTATATAAAGTGCCGCTTCTTAAGTCTATAATTTATAGTCGTTACATGAATTTCGTATTAAAAAGTAGGTATATCATGTAAGATACTCAAAATAGCGTTTCATATCTTGAGATACAAATTTAATAGTCATATTTCATTTATATCACACGTGCGTAGAAAGTGGCCCATTTCGCGCGCGCCATCTGTGCGACAAATAGCCAATTCCATACGCGAGTCAAAACAGTGCGGTAATGTAACATTACCGCACTGTTTCGACTCGTGTGTGGAATTGGCCACCCGTCGCTTAGATGACGCGCGCGCAATAATGGGCCACTTTCCACGCACTTTGGAATATAAAATAGGGTGTGTAACACGTGCGAGTTGAGAATTGGACACGCGTGCGGGTGATCGCACTCGCCTTCGGCTCGTGCGTTCAACTTCCCGCACTTGTTACACAAATAACTATTACACAATAGTTTTGTCTGTGACATGAAATATGCAATATTATTGGCTATAATTCTTATTTGGGTAACGTTATTTTACAAAACGATTTTTTTACAACAGACGTGTGTATATTATTGAGACACGATAAAACTATTACAGTCTAGATTCGATTTTAAAAATATATTTTAGACAAAAAACATAAAAATATGAAAATAAGATTTAAATTCATCTCTATTAAATTTTGCGATCGAGGCGATACTAACATTTTTGTAACTTTTGATATTTAGAGTAATTTGGAATAATTTAAATATATTTGTTAAATTTTTGTTATGGATACCAAGAAGTATATTCTAAAACTAATATTAGACGTACTTTTGCTTCTTATGCTCTAAATCAATTTTATCGATTAATTTAAAATTGCAAAGCATTTCTTCGTTCTTGAAAGTCAAATCATCGAGAATGAGAATAGATTATTAATTCTGCAAAAGTAATACGAGATGCTTTCAATAAGTAATGCAATACAGTTTTTTTCTCAATCAAGGTTTGCTTTATTGCGATTTTAAATATATCATATTTTTCGTCAACTTTTGGCTGCAAAAACCTATTTTTTAACATAAATCTCCATTTAATTCTTTGCCTTACGCCACCTAGATGTGAGAGTCTGTGTGCGGAGCCTTTGCAGTACTACTCTGTCTCTCAGCTACTTTCATACTTCGAATATAACTTTCTTATGTCATTTCTTGTCATTGCCATTTTTTCTTCCCGCGGATTGCATCTTTCAGAGGACCACAAAGAGATAAAAGTCAGAATGTGCAAAATCTAGATTGTAGGATGGTCTGTCTTTTCTCACTTACAAGAGATATACATAAATATTCGATTTTGCAGATTTATGGATGTCGAAAGATCGCACGTCCATCAATTTCGTTTTAGTTGTGAACGGAAATCTTTTTCTATTTAGTTTGAAGTTAATATTCAACTTTAATTCAAATTGTATTATAATAAATTTAAAAAATGAGATTTTATTACTTACTTGCACAGATATTCTCCAAACATAGTTGATAAAAATTTTAAATTTTTAATCGCTTGTCAAATGAAAGCTATTTGTATCCGGATATTGGAATAAACAGCATCTCTCTTAACCTGGTCTCTAATATTAATCCATTAAAAGCGTGCAATTATCTTTTCTGCCATTTTGTATTTCCAAAAGAATGAACGTAGAGGGAACACACGCATAAGCGTGACGTAAATAGATATACGGATCCATTGCCTTCATCACTTCGGTTATCATCGAAAGCGGTTCGAACGATAAGCCATGGTAAACGAAAGGATAATCGACGCAAATTACGGCCCAGAATAGATCGGTAATACGCGGACGAACGGCAAAATCGATCGGCGGAGGCGTGTCTCCTCTTCCTCCTGCGTGATCGATCCTCGATCATTCGGGCCGCATTGTCGATCCCGCGCGGCGCGATCGGCATGCAGACCACGCAGCTAACCCGATCCCGAATTCATCGTGTCGACCTGGCCATTAGCAAATTACTACGGTGTAAACAGTATCGACGGTGCCCGCGGCGATCGGTGAATCGCGTATATGCGCGTGCACATCGCGAAAAGATGTAGAAAGGCAGCGGGCGGAGGTTCAGCCAGTTAGTTAGTAACCGGTGATTACGGCGACGTTTTACACTGGCTCTAGCCATCTAATAACCGTTTACATCAAAATGAATTTAGCGATCGGCAGCTGTTATCGTTTGCACCGCAACGATCTGGTAAGTCCGTTTTCCTCGGAGATGCATTTGGAAAATCATCACTTATTCTTTATTATGATAAAATTAATAAAATTGATAACATGCCGAGTAACCATGACATGCGGTCTTATCTAATGTGATCTTGAATAAATCATTTAAATGCAGAAAGAAGTCTAGGAAAATAAAATCGAACTTTATCAAATGAAATCATAAGATCCGTGAGAAGTAATTATCTTTTCTGGCTATTATGATTAATAGAAGAAAAAAAAAGCATTTTGTGAGACACATAATAATCCGAGAAGCCTATTATTCCATTACGTACTTTGGAACTTGCATTCGTCACAATTACGATATACGAGCGATATACATAGATACAGTTGAAATGTGTAATTTAAGCGTGTAGTTCGATACTTATTTAAGATTATCGCAAACTACGTAATAACATTCCTTATACGACGGGTACGTATACGACGTTCGTAAACTTGCTCCGACGTACCGCGATAAAAGCATAATTCCAAACATTAACGTCCGATTTCTAATACCATTCCTCAATCAGCCGCCGATAATAGCATGATTTTCCGGAAAATTTATGATCGCGATCAATGTATCAATGAAATTCCATGAGATCACCCCAAGTACCAACTCGGTATTCGTTCGGTGCTTTAACGGTTCCAGGAAATTGAAACGTGAAATTGATTGTATGATATCGTTTCACGGCATATCATTAAAATCCGTCCATCGCGCGTTTAGTTGCAATCGAGTTTAATGGCGATAGCGGTCGGCGTCTGTCCATGCACGTTCCCGTTATCACGCAGAATCGAGCGCCTGGTAGAAAAAAATCGTAATTTCTTATAACAATGACTTTTTTGACGTATTTGAAATCGTTTTCTCTCGGGAAAGGATTTTACGTATCTTTAACTATAAGAGCTACCAAAACACTGACTGACTTGTGGTTTTTTATCAAATTCATAACAATATATTTTCTAATAAATCTATAAGATATTCCATGACCTTCGTTGTAATATATAAATAATTAATTTACTTTCCTTCTTTATCTATATTTTTAAATATATTTAAATAACAGGAATAGATATAGGTTAATCGGTTCTAGTATTAAACTACGGAGTTAAAATCCCGTAAGAAAGTAAAATCTACGAAAGTTAAGTTTCAGTAAGTCTTTCGTATCATCTGTCGAGGATTCAATCCGTGTATTTTTATTTTAGAAAACCTAAAACGTTTTAAATTCGTTGCTGTACGTCAGGCTCGATCGGCGAGCCGATTTGTCGGCAGAATATTCGATTTATCGACCGATCGTTAGCGGACCTTCCTCAGAGCACGCTCGCGCGTTGTTACACGTCGGGATACGTTACTAATTAGCTGACGCCCGTTAATGGCCCGGGACTCCATTAAACTGTAAAATATTTAAATAACTCGTCGGCCGGGCGTGTCTGGCCGCGAATTACTCGCCGTAAGTCAATCCCAGGGAACTCCCCGAGTGCGGCCTTTCGAGAGAGAAGGAGCATTTAATGTATGTGCGAGTTAATGGGGTATTTTTCGGGAAGCTGACGAGCCCGTAAATTAATATCGCTATCCGACGCGCATCTCCTTGCGGCGTGATGGCGCGGGCATTGAGAATTAAACTCGTGTATTTTGGAGGTACTCGAAACTGTGGATGCACATAAGTAATTTGCCCATGTATTTAATTGTAATAACAAAACAATGGTTCTAAAAAGAACAAATATCCTAATGCTGTTTAATTCATTATTTTTCTTTATTATATTCACAAATGATATAAATATACAGCCACAAGGTGACTGTCTCTTAAATCGAATATAAAAATTTAAACTTATCAAACTTCACTCTTTGGTAATGGAAGGTTTGCTTAATAAAAAATGCGTTCTCTTTTATTGTAGTCATTTATTCATTGTAAAGAAAAGATAAGGAGGTAATATTAAGGTTAAGTACAATGCACGTGGGTGGTTCAGTTTCAGAAATAGAGAAAGCGGATTTTCGATCTCAAATTCGATTCTGATCATAATTCTATTATCGTAAAAGACGGAAGGACGTGAATTAATTCATTTTCTCGCACTCGATACATTGCCAGGCTTGATTATTACGTTTGCTGCTCGAATTTACGAGATCGATAATGTTCTAAGGATTTTAGATGGATCCTTGATGAAGAAATTTGAAATGAGAACGCCAGTGACAGAGAAAAGTAGCTGGACTGTCTCGGTACGGTTACGTATGCATGTCGTTTTGTACATTATGCAACCGGGACAGATGATTGCAAGGTCTTGTTAAAAATGACACGCAGATCGTTATACAGTTATTTACAAGGCGGCTTACGCGCTAAGTATGCTTATGCAGTCGTAAAATCTATAGCAATAGTGTAGAATATCTGAATTGTAAATAAAGTATATATAGATTTATATATATAATATATATAAATAGTATCTCTCTTTCTCTTCACATTGTCTAAACGTGTATATAACGTATCATGTAAAAGTAAATAAAACTACACGGTTTTGGGTTTCATGCGATCATCGATCAACGCTGTGTGAGGCTTTATTGCGATCGCGACGAAAAGGAGCGGAGATATATCCTGGGACAGCAATTCCTTAATTGTATCTTTCATAAAAAGCTCGCCTTTTTCTATTTCTTACTTTAGTTAATAGTCTCTAAAATTCCGACTTTCCGTCACGATGCCGATTAACCTCCAAATGGACGGACACTTTTCGATGATCTTTACATAAGGATCACTTTGGAATCGCGAATAATTACTATCGTCTTCTAGCCAAAAAAGAACGGTCTACGCGGCTTTTAATCAATCCTAGCAGATTCAAGAAACTACAAAAAAAATGCCTAATTATATATCGAGAAGCGTTATATATTATGTATACATTTATGTAAATTTACTGAGAAAATTTATTAAGTATAAACAAATTTTATAAAAATTATAAAATAAGACAGAGAGTAATCAAATATTCCTAAATCAATTCCTTTCAAAAAGAGAATTGTTCTGTAAATAAATTTCAAAATTTTATGCTCTAAATTTCATATTAAGTCAAAAAGTAAGGATTTATATAAAATCTACAAGTTGTAAATTTCTTAACATTAATCAGATACCATATTACAAATTGTATTCATATATTCGTTTATTGCTGATTTAATATTTATTACACTTATTTACATTATTTGCGAAAGAATGATCTTAACAGACTCCACCATCTTGCTATTCGGAATTTGATCCTGCTAGGATTAATATCCGTGTTTCGCGCATATTTAACGATCAGCGTCAAGATAATATCTCACATGTCTTACAATAAATTGATCGAGTAAGTAGCTTATAAAAGAAAAATTTCTTTTCGCACCAAAATGGTAATGCGTCTTGATAAATTTATCGTACAACATGTATGATACTAGTCTAAATAGAGGCTGTCGCGGTTATCGACTATGCGAACTAATTAAGAAACGTACCTCTCGGTGCATGCGAAACAGGTTCAAATGATGTACCACGCGATACACTTGCGCGAACAAATCGCTCGATTCGCGCAATTCTATTAATTCCCTCGCATATTGGAATACTGTAAACTATATACACATGCGGTGTACACATGAGTAACGGTAATTTTACTCTTCCTTGCTTTCGTTCACATTGTTCCGCATTTTTTTTGCTTCATGTTATGGAGCGATGTCATGGATAATACCTAATAAATGATAAACAAAAGGAGAAAATGGCACCGCAATAAATTTTTTTTCGTTAATTCATTACGTTTCCGAACTATTAATTTTAAAAAGAAGATTAGAAAGCATTCCACTTTTTTTATAAATTTTAAATTATTCTGATTGAATCGAATTATTTAATTATTTAATTTTTTAATTATTTAATTATTTAATTTAATACGATCAGCATAAAATCAAAAGAATTGCGATTAGAGGGATATATGCTGAATATTAAGATAACAACCGATTGGTATAGAATATAGATCAATAGAAAATATAACAATTTTAATTTCTATCTCGTAGAAAAATGATGTACAAATTGCGATTCTTGAGAATTTTGTTCAATCATTCACACTACCAATTTTCTCGAGATATTGTTTGCCGCGCAAAACGTATTGAAAGTGAACATATTAAAATCGTATCGTTCGACGATAGACTTTTTGATGGAAAACGGAACTTATCACATGCCTTTCACATTCCATCTCTCGATTTTAATGAATCTGTTTCCTTTAACAAACGTGCTAGCACTCACTACATACAATTCGTTTGCCACGAAACTCAATCACACATTTTTCTAAGTTCGTCGCGATTATATCAATAACGGACCGACCGACAACACTTGAATCACAGTCTGACCAATGTAGCGTTACATGATCTAAAATCGCCATATATATATAGTTGAATATCACATTCGCTGTATTTGCTGCGTGCAACATTCGATTAACTATTTTGATATTTTGTTGAGAGCCTGTGTCACACATTGGGCAAGCACTGATTTAAGTGTGTCTAATTGTAAGATCTTCGCGAGTTCACTCACTTGACTCAACCTGCCGGGCATTCCCCGTGTGGAAGAACGCTCGATTTCCCTATGACTGATCCGAACTGATTTAGGACAGACTCGCGCGCGTTGTCTGTCGCATCCGAACGACGGTGTTTCAACTTATGAGATCGCCATTCTTACGCAGCATCTCCAAATGCATCTCGTACTCGCGGGCCTTGTGTCTCAGCGAGGCGATGCTGTTCGTCCTTCTGTCGATGTCCAGTCCCACGCTACCCGTAGGCGAGCTCTGCGGTGAAGTGGCGGTCGGCGGTGGCGGGGGTGGCGGTGCCACCGGGGGATGCGACAGAGCGATCGCGGATGATGGTGGCAGGGGCGGGGGTGGCGAGCCGCGCATCAGTTTCGGCCGCTGCGCTGCCGATATGTTCGCCAGCAAATTCTGGAAGGAGGCGGACGTGTACGGCAGAGGCATGCCGGGCGGCAGCAGCGGTGGCGGGGCCCGATGATAGGGATGAGCGGCGTAACTACCGGGGAGGACCGGGCCGTGACCCAGTGGCGGATAGCGAAAGGCGTCGAAGGGCTTCCTGTGAGAGAAGTTGACCAGGTGGGCGAAGGGGTTCGGCAAGGTCGGCGCCACGACCGCCGACGGTGGTGGGTACGGAGTGTACGGATGCGCTTGGGGCCCGACCTTTTCCTGTTTACGCCACTTGGCCCGCCGGTTCTGGAACCAGACCTGGAACACATGATGAACGAGCGGTCTGATTAGGCGCCGTGTCGTTTCGTGGAAGGCTCTTAGGCCGCGACGATAACAGCGGAGCCCGGAAGGAATCTTTTTGCGTCTTTCGGAATCCTTCGCGTTACGCAACCGCGGCGCAGTCGATACTTTGAATAATAACAGTAGCATTAGTGATCATCAGCTGCGTATCTCCGGGCGCGATCCGATCATAACGAGACGAAGATTCCGCAATTTTTTCTTACCAATTCTTTTCGTAATAGAAAAGACTATATTATTTAATACTATTTAAATATAATATTACGTCATTTTCGATAATCAGAACATCCATTTTCGCTTTTTCTAATAATAATTTAACATTTATATTTAATATTTATACTCAATGACTTAATAATGTTTTATATAACAGTTATTTATTATGAGTTTTTAAATGCTACAATGTCGACTGTCTTCCTAATTATCGCAACGAATAATAGAAGTAAAGATTTAGATCCCGTTTAACAGTTTCAAGAAAGTCGTTCGTTCGATTCCGGGTCAGAAAAGTAATCGATAGGTACTTTCTTCCTTGGAAGTTGTTGATCCGCGAGAGTTCGAATTCCGGTTACAGTGACGCATTCTCCTCTTTTCAGGAAGGTAGAGAGCAGCGTATCATTACCGTCGATGCTCCAAAGAAACCGAACACTGCTGCGAGGCAGAGATCTCTGTCTCGTCCGCGCGTTTCCCTTCTACCTCTCTCTCTCTCTCTCTCTCTTTTTCCCTCTTCTCTCTGTCTGTCTCTACCTGAATTTTACGTTTCTCCTCGAAAATTAACAAAATATTGGCTGTCGTAAAACCGTTAGGTTAGCGATCCCTTGGCCCATTTTTTCGTTTCTGGCAACTCGAGATACTTGGAATCGGTATCGCTGCGTGTCAAAACTCGCAATGTATATGTTTTTATGAATAAAGCATTGGGAATGTGATACAAACATATGAAAATCACATTATTTAATGCTGTGCTTTAATACAATAAGAATTTCTTAGCTTTATGATTATCGCACAAATGGTGCAGCAATTTATACTCAATTGCAAATGTACTGTTGGCCATAAATAATATAAATAAGCGGAAATGAATAAGATTATACCTTATATCAATTATCGCGCATGATTATTTTAGCGCGATACGAAACTTCAGTTTCCCCTCTTTACAGAATCGCATAAAAATATAAGAAAGAAACTAAATAATTTTATTAAATATTTTTACAGATTTTGCTAGTCTCGATTATAAAAGATGACGAACAATATCGTTGCTCTGTTTTATACGATTTAAATACTTTGCGAACAAATCGGAATTTGTTGCCGACGTAAAATCCCAGAAGATCGACTTCTAATACTTGTAAATAGAAATTGGACAACGAATGCGAATCGCCATTCGTGATGCGCGTCCACCGGGTTCCAGCGCATTCCATTCCATTCCAACGCGAGGCTTCCTCGAAGAGACCCCGGAGCTCTAATCAGTTCAGCGGAAGTCCATTTCTCCTCGTTCGTTCGTCAATCCGTGTCCCTCGCCTCTTTTCCCTTTTTCCACCGCTTTTTCATGCCTCTATCGTATCCTATCTCTGGTTGTTGGGTCGATTTTATGCCGTGCGCGTCCCGACTGAACGCAAATAACGTATCGCCGATTTCGTTTTAATATCAGGTCGCGCAAGAGAAAGAAAAAGAAAGAGGGACAAGAGGAGACGTGTCTCGTGACTGATCGCAATGAGTGGGGTTTAGGACAACAACAATTCAACTTATCCAATCTTTCCGCGCGCGAGCACCTGCTGCGATTCTAGATTTTTGTATCATTGCCTTTTCGCGGTAAAGAACGGCCGCGAATTCCACAAGCGCGGCTCGTTACGTCGATTGTTCGAGTAGAACTTTTCGAGAAGCGGCCATCTATCCTGAAAGCTATCCGAGGTCTTTTATCGTTTCCGGTGAGGGGTAATGTTTCATGTTACCGCTTGAGAAGCGCGACTCTCGAGATACCTCCAGCGAGAATTCTCGTCAGGTAATCGTGCGAACGGTTCTCCGTCTTCTGCAAAGTTTCCTCGCTCTCTAATTGTCATTTCAACGACTTCTGGATTGAATTTCAATTCATCGTGTTCATTGCACGAATTCATTTTTCTAAAACTATTTGATACATTTTTTATAAATTATCTATTCGTCCTTTGATTATAGGTATTTCTTGTAATACTATTAATCATTCTAAAGATTACACACAAAATGTAAAATAAAATAATTAATATTATTCTTATTAGACCATTTTTTGCCAAACCAATAATTTTGATATATGTAAATTGTTTTCTATACATATTTTTGTATTTTATTTTTATATTTATCATCATTTTCGATCCTCCGACATTATTCTTTCACGTCAAAAAATGGAATAACGCGTCACATTGAAGGAGCATGGACGACGATACTGAAAATTAACGTCTCTTCTCTTCACCATCGGCTCTTAGGTCGCGTAATAATAAACGACACCTTGCATCACGACTCGCTTGTTTTTTCCGCACACGAGGAGAGATTCGCCTCGTTTTCCGTCGACGCAACGTGCGGTACTCGTGCCGAAGAGAACGACTGCGCGTTCCACATCGCCGCGGCTTCGGCACTCGGCAGCATCACGGATTTGAGAATCAAAAGTACCGCCGGGTGATGTAGACACTCCCAATACGGTTCGTCACGGTGCGGCCTCGTCATCGCGTGGACGAGAATAGACGTATGCTCGGATGACTTTGCGATTTGATGATCGACCTCGATCATTGGCTCACCGACGGTACGGCGGCGGCGACTGCGAGTTCCATGAGATCCATGAGATCCGTGGATCCTATCCCTCCTGGTAGCTCCACCATCGAGAAAATGATTTCGATCGATTTGCTCGATCTGAGATTCTATCCGTTCTGATATTCGAATCTGAGATCGCTCGCGCGATCGTATTTTGCTCAATAGAACAGGCGCTATGAAATAACAGGATTATTTGAGGTATTGTAAGCAAGCGATTGTAATTATGATTAAAAAACAGGTTTCAAAAGCCTTATCTTCATTCAACAGTCTTATCAAGTTTTACATTCACACATATTGATGTCCAGAGGTCGTTAATTGCCGCGTGTTAGCAGTAGAGACTGGTTTCTCTTAAAACATTAAGATTTATTTTTATTTTATATTATTTCAAATTCTCATTATAATTATATTTAATTATATTACGTGTGCATAATTAATAGAGTTTATAATGATTGGAACTAGACATCGTGTGCTTCCAGCAATATCATTTAAATCAATCACTCTCCGCCAAGAGAGCGAATTCTACGAGCGGTTAAAGCACGAGATTTACGATTGCGCAATAATCGATTACAATCCCCATGCTTATATTTCGATTTTTGTTGTTCGAGAAAGAGGCATCCAACCCGAATATACTGCGTTCCGCGTGTGTACCGGCCGCCCGCTTCGGAATCTCGCCTAGACATACGGGAGATTAGAGGGCTCCTGGCATCGTTAGGGTAGAGTGAGGAAGGGGGGTCGCGGGTGCCAGGACCCCCCACAGCGAACAGGATTGCCCCCAGCAGGGCGCTAAACATCTCCGACTCTCCGCTTTTAAAACAAAACGTAACCACATCGCCGCCGGAACCTACTCGTTTCGTGCTTAATCGTGCCGCATTAATTACACGAACGCCGAGTACGTTCGTTTCTTCTGCTTCTCCACTTCAATCCTTTCCTCTCTTTCTCTCTCTCGCTGAAGAAGATTTTCTCGCGCGCGCGTTCGACACATGTATAGATACTTCCTCGGGTGATTCGTTCTTTGAACCCCCCTTCAGACCGGCACGTATATAATCGTGTTTCTATTGAAGAACTCACATACAGCTGAGAACACACTCTTGAGACATGATTTAATAATAGATCCTTTAATAGATTCTGCGAGTCAATTTTATACTCGTTATACATATTTGTAATTCTAAGATTTAATTAAAGAACTCAGATGCAGTTTGTTTGAGATCGAGTTTAAGATATTCCTGAGTTTTGTTTTTCACTTTAATAATTGAGAAAAAAGTGTACGTATTTTTTATTATAGGTTTTGTGAATATTGTAATATTTTCCCGAAGATAATTTGAAAAGAAAACGATTACTTAGGTGAAATATCTGACTTGAGATCCAAGAATACATTTTTAAAACATTAAGATTAAGAAAATACTGTTGAATAAAATACTGTTCTTTATTATGACGTAATAAGATTAAATTTAATTTAATTTTTTTTATTGATTTATTAAAATCATACAATTTTATTTCTGTCTTATTGTTAAATAAAAATCTGGAAATAATAAATTAATATACACAAATACAGTTTCATAATTAAAATAGATATAAATTTTGTTCTTTAAATTTTAAATAATAGATTTACTAATTTTTTGAAATAAAATAATTAGGCGACCAATCATTTAAATTGTCATTAAAAGAAATAATTAAATAATAATTCACGTATAATAGTTATTGAAATTCGCTATTAGTATTTATATAAATATAACCAAATTAAAACAAATTCTATTATTAATCAAGATTCAAAAAATAATATATATTTTCCAAAATACTCTCTCAATCGAATGGATTGATCATTATTTTACGCGACGCTAATGATTCCGCAAAGCAAAATAACAACCATTAAGCAAAATATGTAAGAAATAGAATATATTAAACGTATATACATTTATTTCGTAGTACGTTACATATTTCAAGCTGCGACACATATATATACACACACACATATCAATCTGCGCGCTCGTTGTTTATTACGCGACACACTGCGCGTATACACAAGGTTACAGCTATACCGCTGTATCATTCGCGCTCCAAAATTCGAGCTGGTAAGCAGCAGCGAAAACTGCTTCGTGAGTGATTACGTTATTATCTCTCGAAACAACAATTGCGACGAGTACCGGGAGAAGACATGATCATTCCTTACACGCTTGTCAGTAACAAATAATATTCGCGCGATTCCACGAACAAATTCTCGAGGCGACAGATTAATCGAAGCACTTTGAGCGATTTATTCATTAAATTTTAAAATATAAACATTAACCATCATACTGTATTTGCGTTTTGAGTTCAGTTTAATAATTCGTGTAATGATTTTTGGGAGAAAACGTGGAGTAATACACGAATAGCCGGATCACGAATTATCTGTTAATAATTGGATTGTAATCAATTATTTGTTAATAATTGGATTGAAATATTAGATTGAAATATTATTGGAACAGAATATTCGACGTGAATTTACATTATATAAAGCGTTAAATATTTCGGGAAACGATTTCGGCACCCGACGCCGAGCGACGTAAGGCGCGCTATTGTTTACATCAAAAGTCGTCGCGTTATTATTCGTGCTGGTTATTCGAGCTAGCAGGTAGCGACGCGAGCCGCTCTCCGCGCATACCATCGTATTATCCCTCGAAACGCGGTGATCAATCCGCGGAATCAATTTAACTCTCATGATTAATTAAACAGCTTATTCATAGAAGCAGATATTTTGCGTATTGGGCAATGGAAATTACAAAATACCGTTCCGTTGCAATATTTACGAGTGATTAATTTCTTTAGTGATGCTTGAAATCGAATATATCTCACATCGCTTTGGATCTCTCGTATTTTGGATTTAAATGTGATTTATCCATTTGCCATTTTCGGATTGAGAGCGTATAATGTCACGTGCACTGGGTCGAACAATTCAAGTAACAGAAAATCGTAATTAGTGAAATTAATATAATATTTCGGATATTGCACGTTGCGTGCAGTTGATTGCCTTATAAAGTATCGCATAATTAATCGTTTTCGCGAGTGAGTATTGCGCGCGCGCGTGCGTGTGTGTGTGTGTGTGTGTGTGTGTGTGTGTGTGTGTGTGTGTGTGTATGCAACGACCGAAAGAAGTAGGAGGCATCGGACGATGGCGGAGCAATCATGGTGTAATTCATTTTTTATGTATTATTTTTGTTATTCGGAAATTATGTCGATATTTTACTGAACATCTACTGAAAAAGGACGAACAAAAAATTCGATGCATGCAATAATTACTTTTAAAATATTAATTATTTTGACCGTTGTTATATTGGACTATGTTTGTATTTTACAGATCAACGTAATTGCGTTATATAATTTTGCCGCTGAGCTTCTTATTTCGGTGAGTAATAAATTATCTTTTATTTTAATATAAAGTAATGGATTTGTGAAAATATATATGTATATTCCTATATGTGAATAGGCTAAAAGAAATTAGCTAATACACACATACCTGTTATTAAAAATATTACTTAAACCTGTAATATTTTAATATGAAATATTTGATAAGTAGAGTAAGTTAAATAAGAAATGATAAATAAGGATCGATTCTCCTAACAAAAATTAATTTGAAATAAAGATATATAATCTCTTACGCGCTTTATGCTACGCTTTATTCCTTTTATTTCGAGATTAAATATCCCAATAAATAAATGCGTTAAATAGATTAACATGATATACGAAATACTGTAGGTATATTGTTTCCAAAGTTTCCAACAATTTTGAGGGAAAAAGAGAAAGAGTTGACAGAGGAAAAGATTCAAAGGTAAAAAAAGATTACAAACTTGCGAATATAAACATACACGTCAAGCGGGTTTATTCTCTTCGTTTGTGCCGGCCATCGAATTTGCCGCGAAATCGATTCGGAGAAATGCGACGTTTCGCGTGTGTACATTTCAAAAGACAGATGTCGAACGAAAAACGCGTGATATTTTTATCTCCAATTCCAGTTTTGCTTGTGCAAGAATTTCCTCGCTCGTAGCAGAAGTTCGCGACTTGTCGATTATCTCGTCACACTCAGGGAGATCGTAAAAATAATTAATAGCCGTTGCAACAACTGATAATCACTTTGCCTAATAGCAATTTGTTATTCATGTGAGCGACAGGTCTCGTCGGCAAACGAACCTGCGGGAAAGAACGATTCATTATTCATTGAACCGTGCACAAAACACATACGCTCGATTAATAAATCGAATTGAAAATTAAGAATTTATTTGCTTGAAAATTAACGTCATTAGATGGACGCGTCGCAGAAATATTTACGCAAACGAGCGTTTACTTTTAAATAAATGCAGAACAAAACATTTTTTTCATTTTCGGAGACGCTCGATTGGCGATCAAATTTATCAAGCTTCATATTAAATAATTAAATTAACAACCTTGTTTAAGAAATTGATAAGACGTGGCGCGACGCGTTTCTATTTCTGGTGAATCTGCAAACGTGATTAAGTTAACAGTAATCCGCGATTATTCGGTTAGATATTATTCTTAATCTAATTTATTTTCTTAATAAAAATATATCGACTTTTACGCGTTGTATTTTAATACTTCTAGGATCATTTCTACTTCATGTTTGTATAGCTGACGTTAAATAATTAATTAATCCTCGAAACTCCTCTCTCCTTATCCGGTTCTGATAATACTTATTTTGTTCTGACTTAATTTCGCAATTTCTCAATTTATGCAGTTCGTATTTATGCAGTTTCTATTATTTATTTTTATTTAATATTATAATATGTTTTATGGGCCTTTATATAATGTGGCTTATAAATACGAATCGATGTCTTTGAAGTTTCCGCGATAAGAAGGTATTTTATTCTCAAACGATAACTGCGTGTTTCATGAATTATTAATGGTCGCCAATGATAGGTCATGTATCCTAATTTCTGTGCGTTGATGTGTACGGGCGAAGTTTCGGGCGTCGAAAAAAATCGCACCTCATTCTCCACGACGATGTATTTGTCATGCATATTAATGACGGCTGATGGACAAGCGGCGACCGAATCGCCCAACAACCTAATTTTCGCGCGTTAGGACGAGCGGAGAGTGTGGCGTTCACTTAAGTCGTTCCTCATACAGTTTATAAATGAGTTCATAATACCTGTCAATATATATTCTTTAGCGAATTTACCGGTATTATTACTCTTTAAGGAAAATATGAAAAAGTTTAATTATACGTAATTATTTAATATCACTGGTCGAAATATAAAGAGAGAGTAAAATCTTGTCTTGTAAAAACTTTAAACGGAGTTAATTTGAAACATAAATAATAAATATTTCCTAAAAATTCAAGGATTTCAATATTATACTATTCAATACATCTTACAATTAGAAGCCTGTCGAATATTGTATCTTTTGAGAAGCAGCTCTGTGCGTGCTAAAGGGTTAAGGACACCGCGATTGAATAAGTGCGCTTAATTCCCCGAAACGTTTTCGTAAACCAACACGCGTAATTCCATTCCGTTACGGCCTACGGCCGCGAGGGCAATTGACACCTATCGCGATTGAAAAAGGATGCAGCTTCGCGGAGCCGGTCATCTCGCTGCGGTCGAGCGAGAAGAACTCCCGGCGCAAAGTCTCCCCGTACAGGTTCAGGGATTCCTGAAAATTATTAACGGCACCCAGGCGTGTCATTCCTCGGGTGGAGTCAGTGGTTCTCATTGCGTGCGCATCGTCGCGCCGCGTAATTCCCGGCCATCAGTAAATCGGCGATTTGCGGTGAACGGTGACGGATTTGCAAGTCTAATGAAAAGTGCTGGGTTAACGTTAAAGCGTTATGCCCTCGCGACGCGGGGGAAAATAACAAGAAGATCGCACAGGGGCTCGCGAGAATGAGTGCCCGGAGCCAGCAAGGGATGGAGAGTGAAAGGACGAAGCGAGAGGAAAATACGCGTGGGTTAAAAGGGGAGGGGGGGGGAGAAAAAAGAATAAGTAAGTAAGTAAGTACCGGGAATAAATTAAACTAATTGAGCAAATTAGCCAGCTGTTCACGCAACGATGGTATAGAGACACGCTCTCCTCGGTAAAAAGTTATCGTCGTCACGCAGAAAACTTCGTTCTATTCGTGCGTTCTGCCTGTCCCTTTTGAATAAACGAGTATAACGCAGGACGAACATTTACCCGCGAAAATTAGGAAAAAACTGGTTATGTATTATTGATTTAAAGAATACCCAACAGTACTTAAACTGTAAATTATATCTAAATATGTTTTGTTAAATTAGTGCATTTTATTAAATACTTATAGAATCTAATCGTCCGGATGATATTTCGTCTAAGGCTGTAGAATGAGCTCTACGTTTTGTATATGCAATTTCGGCCTACAATATTCCAGGCATTACTTGACATAAAATGATACGATTATATAAATCAATTTATTAAGAGAAGACTTGAAATTCATAGATTACTATAAGTTATTTTGCAATATTACGTCATAAGATTTAAGCTTATTGTAAAAAACATTATAATACAAATTTATTTATATCCTGATTGCGTTTTATGCGATGTTTGTTACAATAATGTTTCTTTCTTTCTTGTAACTCCTGAGTTTTCATACGATATCATTAATATATACGTATGCAAAAAGAAATGAAACATTATAATGTCTTGTCGAACGATGACATTAATCAGTATAATAAAAACGGATAGGAACTGAGCAATAATTTAATGTTTAATATTTAAATATTTAAATGTATTCGGATCGTGTGATTACTGTTCAGACAGGAGAATGAACATTATTGAATTTTAATAGCGGATGATATGCGTGTTTCTAGCGTTGATTAATCGCGAATGTCTTTAAAATGATCGATTTATGATATTATTCAAATACAATAATGTCGAATGTTACAAGAAGAGATAATCTTTTATGTTCAGTATGAGATTTATATTACTACTGCAAATCGTAAGTTGATTTTGTGCAATAATATTGCTGTATTGAGCTCTTCTTTTTACCGCATAACTGTATAACTAATGAATAATCACATGCTGATCATATTAGATACTGTATACTAACTACTCATATAGATATTTACTGACATTAATACTTACAACTAGATTATTGATAAAAGCTGTGATAAGTATCAGACTATATTATACTTTTGCCATAAATGGCTCATACATGTACACACACCAGTTATTTTCATGATCTAATCGTTTTATAAATATGCCGATAGATAATTATCTTCAATATCAGAAATTGTTTAGTAATAGTAATGAGTAGTAATCGTTTAAATGTTCCAATAGACAATCGCGTGTTTAATAATTTTTAGTAATAACGGGCGGTTTGAAAAGGGTTGAGCAAATAATTAAAGACTTATGATCGACGATTTGTATGTTGCTCGAAGGATATCGCATTTCGCCATACGGGTAGGCAAATTACAGGTGGGGGATACGTGACCGCGTGGAGAACTTAAGTAATTCTTAAGTAATTCTTCGCGCGCGCGCTCGCGGGCTTCAAAACTATTATCCAAACGAAATGTCAGAGGATACAGGATAATTGTCGTTGCGCAAGAGACGCGTGATATTTTCGCCTTCGCGCCAAAGAAGACGCCTAACCACATTATTACCGCCAATTATTGCCTCATTTTTCCAACAAACTTTGACGCAGGTGCTTATTATTAAAGTGCGATTTTGAAATTACGCCATGATGCACCAATATATATATAATCAAAGATAACTAATCAATTTTAATTTGACACGCTATTATTTTTATTTAGACAGCATCAGAAATTTATTTGTCTACTCATTTAAAGGATACGGTTTAATAGATCTTGACATTTTTCGAATTTGAACAGATTTATTTTTATTTTTATTTTAAATTATTTTTTAGTTATTCAGAAGACTTGGTATGAAATAGGTCTTTTCTGCATTAAAAAAATTAATTTAGAGAAAAATTAAAGGCCGTCAAAAAAAAGTCATAATATGTTGCATATATTAGGAGTCTGAATAGATCTTACTGTATGTTTTTAATAACTGTATCGGAAATGATTCTATAATTTATCTATACCGCATTATTTTCTATTTCGTTTTACGTAAAAACAACGTTAAGAGATTCTACTGACCTGTATCCGTGCCTCCGTCAGGCCGATCTTCATGGCGAGCTCCTCCCTAAAAACAAAAAGGAAGGTAATCATTAACACAAGAAAAAGGAACCAAGGCCGCGCGTAGCCGCGGGCCTATTTGCGCGTGCGAGTTATTCGATTCTGCTATTGCGATAAACTCGAGAGTTAACGGAGTGTGAGCTTCGGCGTTCAAGTCAGTTCAGATCATATTATCCAACGAGTTCTGAATAGTGCTAAGCGATAATAATAAAACCAATATTTGCTACTTGATGGCTTTTCTGATAATCATTAATATAATACACCCAAATCTTTTTACGCGATTTTTTGCGCGTTTTTTTACGCGATTCTTTTTACGCGATTTTTCGAAGAATTTTTGATGTAATCTCTTGTGTATGTGTACAAACCTTAATTTTAATTCCTAATAATTAATTAATGAAAATTTTTCAATTGGACACATGTCTCCCCATATCATTTATGTTAACAAAGCAAGTAATAACCTAGACAGGGCTATATATTTTTTAATCATCGCTGTAGTTCCAATCATATTTCAGCAGCTCGGTTGTCATTGTCAATCATGATTCGATTATTATAATTTATACGTTATTTATTCACTCTGATTCTCTTCAAACTCAATCATGTAAATAGCTTTTAGTATAAAAAAACAGCGTGGCATATTTTTCTCTTTTTACAAGGTTAAAAATCATGCACATGCACACTATTTTTTACGTGGCTTTTCCAAATAATGTGATTTCTTCTTTCACGAAACGTAATCTACCACGTAAAAAGAGAGTTGGGTATATATACACATATATTATAGGTATTTACATATACACAATAGATGCATATATCTACATAATATATGCATTATCTCTAACAGTTTTATTATTATTTTTTTTACTAAAGAATTATTATATTATCTCATCATATTAGTCAATTGCTTGACTTAAACTTATTTACATTAATGTTAAAAAGAAGTTATGTCATTATTATTTGTTATTTTAGATAAATGCATTTAGACTCTTGAAAGGTAACTTTCTTTAATTAAGTAAAAAACCATATCTTTAATTGTTTAATTATTTTATTGTCGTTATTATTTTAAATTGATAGTCTGTTATTATTGCGCACGCTCTCCAGAGAAGCTAAACATAAACTCCACAGTATTTTAATGAATAACACTTCCTTCTGTCTCTCTTTTTTTCTTAGCTTACGTAATCAAATGCATATCTAAACGTTTGGGCAGTTAACGGAGTAAGTGCACGTAATTGCAACTGTAATTATTATCTCCCTTGAGTACGCGATTTATTACTTAGGAACGCGATGTAATTTTAACAAAAAAAATCATTTAGTTGTCTTTTAATGGCGTCGGGGAATAGCGGTTACAATCTGACCTCGTATCGCATCCGTGAGAAAATCGCAGAAACCGTTCTACGAAATAGCCAGCCTGATGTCTCGTAAAAACGCGCGCGTTCATTACCTTAATTAGTTTTGCATCCGAAGCAGATTAGCCGACATATAACGACGCACGTTGGGGATTAATTGCATTATGTATCTCGCGGCATTATGTGTGATTTTCCGTTGGATTGCTAGTTGCACGAGCCGTCGTGACGAGAGCTATTAATATCTATTACGAGACGATCAGAATCCGCGCGGCGACCGCACCGTAGTCGTCGTCGTGGCTCCAGCGACGAGATAGAATCTCGTTTTATATAGGTGACTGCGCTCACCAACGGCGTATATTACGAATACGATTATCCATGACTAATTGACCGGTCCAGCGCAGCGGTAATGACAAATAATTATTAGCTCGTGATATTTTACATAACGTCGATCATGTCATATACGCTATACCGGTCGTTTCCTTTCCGCTCGATTGAATTTCGCATCCTTCGCTCGCGGGCGCATATAACACGAAGTCTGTTGTGTCTCACGTGTATTACGTGATACTCTTCTGCAAGCATATATGAGGCGTTCGCGCCCCGCAATAAAAATCGACTCCCCTCGCACCCCGTTGTCGAGAAATCCGAACAGATGCTGGAGGCTACTGATTAAGAGAGACGTAGAATGTTCTATGTGTCAGAAAATTAATAATATTATTTATAAGTGCAGAACCTATAATTTAAAATCATGATAATTCAGCTATTATTTATCGCGAATGCCTGGATATGTGTCAGGAATTATCGAAGTGTCGCGTTTTATCACGCTGCTGGTACGCGCGAACGTACACAAAATTTAAGTGACGATAATTTTCTGTTTTCGCTCAGAAGAATGCGTACGTCATTATGTGTATCATAATTATTACGTATTCTTCAAAAGTGCAGATTGTAAGGAAAGCATTACGACTATGTTCAAGGAAACCGGGGAAATTAATAGTCATCGAGTTTAATAATTAAATTCCTTTCGGTTGATTTACGTCGCTTAAGCGATTGCTCGCAGGATGTTTCCAGTAAAGATAATAACTCGTATAAATCGCCGCTCACATGATTTCACCGGAAATTATGCGAACACATTCCCGATTTTTTTTCAATTGAGAATGAGGCAAACCGGAGGTGCGAAGGAATCATTATACTCGTACGGATAGGCGTGAATCATGACGGGTGTCAATAATTTATCCCGTGTGTCGAGAATTCATTCATTCCGGAAATATTCCGCGATTTTCGCCGTTATTTCGATAAAGAAACCGAGCGATCGTGCAATCGCGTATATCCGGCGGGGCGGGTAGGAAAAGAAAGAAGAAAAAGAAAGAATATGAATCGAGCAGTGAGACACCCCGCCGGGCGTCTCTCATCTCGCAGGCAAATTGCCCAGATGTTCCACGAAATCGTGAGGAAATCTCGGTGATTATGCCGCGCACAGAAGCTCGCGCGTCCGATCGAGCTTGGATCTCGTGTTTAGGTGCATTTCAGCCTGCAGACGGTAGCTTCCGAAATTACAGGGATTTCGGGGTGAGTCCGAAGATTGGCCGCGGTTCGTCCACGGATTCGTCCGGTTCATACGTCGCGTCGATTTTATCATCGCTCGCTGGTCCGATCTCGTTGCATCCCGCTTGAGATCCTTCCGATCTATCCCGATCGATTCCTCGAACGAGAAACAAATCTTTCCAAATCGTATTTCAACCCTATCTCAAGATATCTTATCTTGAAAGCTGCGTTTTACAACTGGCATGCAATCATAAGAAAATAGTGTGTATCGTAGATTTTAGTTTTTTAGAATTTTAATTCGTGGTTTAATTAACCAAATTGAGTTTACCGAAAGTTTATCCGATGATTGACCGGGTGATCATTAACAAAATAATCGAACGATGTTTATCCATTGATTAATCGTCCAAAACGTATTCTTCATCGTATATCGCGTATATCGGCCGGTAATTGCGAAGCGTATTCACGTCGTCAAATCATTTTGATGGCCCGCGCGCACCGACTTATTGGAGGAAACGTAACTAGAAGACGCGCGTTCGTATACTGCCGCGGTATACTCTCTGATTACCCGTTGTCGTGCGCTAATGACTACTCTGGCGAACATAGTTGCAGACGGTAATTCGTACCTGCTACCTGGCGGCTCGGCTTCGTTTTCAATGAAACGCCGAGTATGAAAGCGCGCACCTATCAGCTGCTTCTCACGAAAAACAGGCTTGTGTGCGCCGTGAACGATAAAATTACGTGTAGTACGTGATTTCTCTCTCTCTCTCTCTCTCTCTCTCTCTCTCTCTCTCTCTCTCTCTCTCTCTCTCTCCCCCCCTCTTTCTCCCTTTCTGCCCGTTACAACTGACCTGTCTGTATGACTCACAAATACGAATGAATCGAGACCAGCAGTCTAACTACTGGTCAAACTAGATAATTGACGATCACAGAAACTTCCTATATGCCTATTTTAGGCGACATAAAATTTTATATTTTACTTTTTCTAGTGAGGTATAAAATATAGAGCCATAAAGAAAACTCCTACAACGGAACAGTTGGAGATTTTATATTGGGCGCTTTCGTAAATTTCCATTGTGCCTTTGAGGATGAGGAAAGTGGTTTATATACCGCTGTTCCGCCTAACGATACAAATGTTTTATCTACATCGTAATCTTTGCGTCACTTCTGGCCATTCGAGCGCGATATAATCTTTATAGATATGTACATTACACGCACGGGTGCGCGAGCGCGGACGAAACGCACACCGCCGCGCCGTCGAAGAGAGGCGGACGAGGCTCAGGCACCTTGGGGCCCGCGAGTAATAATAATTTAGCCTTTCCCTTTTTCTCTCTGTCTTTCTCGAGGCGCGCTCGCCGGCGTCCTTCTGAATTTAATAAGATCACGAAATTTCGCGGTTAGACGGGCGTCCCTAATTACACCCGCCGTTCACCGAGACTCTCAGTTACCCTCGATTCGCGTATCATTATTATTACGTGTCCCTCTCCTAACTCCCTCGTCCACGACGTGTCCTTGCCATGGGAAATGTGCGAGTACTTTGGAAAAATCTGCTTCTGACGGGCACGTACGCAAAGATTAGTCGCGCATTCGCGACTTAATGGAAAATATGAGACCGTGATGAAAACTCTCTTGGCAAAGATCAGCCGCGGAGTCCCCGTTACGTGTCCCAGAATTCAATCTGGAAATATCTTTGTGATTAATCCGTAAATTCCTCCGATGTAAAAGGCACTTGGAATTAGGTGAAGATAACGAGATGTTACGTTGTACATTTTCAATTCTCAATTTTAAAACCCAAAGCTATTAGTATTTCGACATTTTTCATGAGAACAAATCGATCTCGTGCTTGTCAGAATCAAAAAAATAATACAGAAATTAAAATTACAATCTAATATTATTAACAGTTGTGTCTGATATTATTATCAATTACGGTTTTATACAAAAACGAGTAGATAATTGCATCTAAAAAGACAATAGGAGGAAAAAGATTAGTATCCCGCGTATCACTGTGCTACCACACTCATGTGATACGTGCGTTACATATGTGACAGAAAACACGTTTCTTTCTCATCACGGAACACACCCGATCTGTAATTAACCGCGGCCGCTACGTTCACACGCGTTGCAAAATAGAACATGACTAATCGCCGATTAATTACATCGACACGATAATCACAAATCCTTTCGGTTTATCCGGTTATGCGATTCCGCGGTGCATTTTACCGCTCGAGTTCCTCGAGCGATCGGCTTTCACAGATTTGGCGAACAACAAATTGCCTCGCGCGAATAATCCGCAACAAAATACATTCTCGGAATCGATTGCCGTCGTTGAAAGGAAGTCCTTCCTGTCCTGCCCTGCGCAACGTTGCGAAGTCATAGTAATCGGACTGCGAGAGGCGCGAATGGATTTGCCATTTCGCAACCGCACGGTAGTATAGCGCGAACCCACGGCCGGCATCAAAAGAGGCCGCTAAGTGGATTAAAGGCGAGTTTCTTCGTCATCTTCTTCGGCTAGTTCTCTCTCTCTCTCTTTCTCTCTTTCTGCCCATCTACCTCCTCTTCCTTTGCTACTCCCGCCGCGACGTCCTGCCGTTCTTATTTGCTCCTGCCTCGGCGCGAAGTCCTTCGCTGCAACCGCGCTTCGTCAGAAGTCACGGACGAAGGAAGATAATTTACTTAACTTACGTTTAATCGTGTTTGCGCGCTTATTTATTCGCATCGTTTGCGTCAACATTTGGATTTAATGCGCTTGGAATTTAATTCGATGACGAAATGATAGTGATTAATCACGACGCGCAATCACACGTTTAATGCATGCGAAGGTTAATCATTTTTCTTTTGCGAAAAATATATTTTCTACGTTATTTAAAAAAAAAAGGTCACATAAATATGTCCCATAAGGAATTTTTTTATTTCTGCAACGTTGGAGCGAAATTGCCTCTAATAGTATCAAAAAAAGACCATTTATGGTTCAAGGCGTACCTATTACGGTACCAGCCAATTATAGTATCGTTTATCTTTATTAACTTTCGAGTATTTATAAATAAATATTCTTTTCTTATTATTTTTTTATGTATTATGTAATAAATTATTTATAAATATTTATGTGTAAGTATATAGATATGTATAAAACAGAGTAATCTGATATCTCCGATCTCGTTTCAATAAATTGTCGTGATGTAATGTCTCGTTTCCATGCGATTCAAGACCGATTCTTTCTCGTTCGATCCATATGCTAAGACGACCACACTGTACTTATGATTCGCATCTCGAATACACATCTCGAATGTTGCGGAGATGATTACGTTATCGTTAGACGGGAATCGAATTGAGATGGGAAAAAGAGACAGATGGCCAAGGAAAAGAGTGTACAAACGAGAGACAGGAGAGGTAGAGAATGCGCGCGGGTGCGTGAATGACATTGCTGGTATGAGCTGGAGGCTTGGCGCGCGAGTAATTTGAGTAATTACCGCACAATTACATTATCTAATTAACCTCGGAGGTCGGAGCAGCCGCCAGTTACCGCGACGTGGCGGCCGTGATTGTCTCACTCTCTGGCGCAATCGCAATTATTATTGTTTAACACGCGCGGCACGAAATCATTGGATTTACAGAAATCTGTAGAACTCGCAGAAATTTGCGAATTCGTAGAATTGATGACAAAAATCCTGTCTGTTTCTTTGATCTTATTTTTGTTATAAATTTTTATTATAAAAGTGAAAGTATCGTCAAAAAATATTTGTTACAGCGAATATAGTATGATTGATTAAAATTAAAGGATGAAATACATATATATGTATATCGAAGTCACATCTTTGGTACGATCACGATTTTATTATTCACTATCAATAATTGCGGGCATCTCGTCTGCGCGATTAATCGATTCGTAGAAATGCATTCAAGAGGAAGCCACAGCATTATTATCCTTTTTCTTTCTTTTTTATTATTCTTATTATATACTAAGCAATCGTTCCCCGTGATTGCCGATCGGCCCGCAGTCTTATATCCATTTTTTTCCGGGAGTTAGGTCCGAGTCGAGTTCCGGGGTTTTACTCCTATACCTTCTCGCCAGATTAATGGCGAGTTACTGGGTATTATTCTGCTGTCATTAAGTTATTATTAATGGCAACGCGTAATTGTCTTGCTATGGCACATCCGGAACGGCCTGAATTATGGAATATTTTTTAGTCACCTCAGGCGATACGTTTCTTTCCTCCAGTCTAAATTTTACGTAAAAGTCATATCTTTCGTGATTCTCTGACAGATAAAATGTTAAATGATTCTCTGAAGTTAATACTAACAATCGCACGAACTTAATTGCCCAATTAGATCATACTGATTTTATCGACACGAGTTTTTTTTTTAATACTTGCTTGTAAAAACATCTTGTGTCGAGCAATTTAATTTTTTAATAGATTCGCAGTTCTTCATAATTTTTTATTTCAAGATTATTAATTTCTATAGAGCACTTTTGTTGAAAGTGAATAAAGGAAAATGACGCACAGTCAATTTGCTACGTGTGACTTTAAAGAGGCGCTAATAGTTGCGAGTTATAAAACCTACGCACACACGGACACGTACGAGAGTCCATGCGTGCACTGTAACGATCGCGTTGAATAAACAAGTCTTGGAATTTGCCATTTATCTTGACATAAATCACATATTGTAATTATCTCTACATAATTCGTATTTGCGTAAGCCGATATACCCTCTGATAAATTCGAGGTCTAACAAAAGACTTGTTAATTATACTTACAAAGTAGTAGTGATATCAGCATGTGATTGATATCGTGAAAACAAAAATTAACCACATCTTTGTCTTTAATTAGTGTCGATTACTATCGACACTGTAGCAAATATTTATTATATAAGTGTAATTTTTCGCATTGTAATTAGAGAGATGATTAACGCGGTTTGTACAAATAAAATAAATCACGTATCAGCAGATTAATAATACTTAGACAGATAGCTAATATAATAAAAACAAAAGAAACATTAACAATAGTAAATATAAGGAAAGTATTTGGTGTATTTAGCTAATTAAGCGAGTTATTCCCACAAAAAGAAACAAAATGAAATGCAATACGAAGTATAAAAAAATTAGCTTGAAAAAATCAGGATGACATAAAACGGTAAGAAAATTATCCATAAAATACACATTCTTACAACTGGAAGATCGCGAACAGGGTTTATGCACACACGATCGTTATCTGTGACGTGAGGCAAAAAAAAGAGAGGACAACAAAATTCGTCGACGAAATTCGTGCCCCGGTAATAAGCGAATACGCCCGAAGCTCCTCGCCTTCCTTATACGTTCGCCTCGAGAGAGACGCCTCCTTACGCGCGGTATCGATAATGTTTAATAACGAATCGCGCCGGCCGGACAAGTAATTCGCACTGACGAGGGGTGACAAGCGGCTTTTGCCGCTCGCATTATTCCCGAGCGGGGATCCGCGGGCCGTGCGCGCATACCTGCCGCGACCGCTACCTTTGTGAGGAGCGAGTCGAAAGAGAGAAGCCGGTAGCCGGCTGCGTAATGCGTGCGTAATGCGCGCTTAATACGCGTACGGCGTGGAGAGCCAATTACTGATTGGCCACACTACCGCCAATCGGATGAGGGATGGACCTCGGTAAACCTGTACTCTTCGCTCTCCTTCGCACTTCGCGAGGCGAAGCCCTTCGTGCCTGGCTCGACCGCGGAGCCCGTCTTCGAGGAGGAACGAGGAGGGAACGATCCCGAGGTAGTCTAACAATCTTTTTCGTCGCTTTGAATTTGAACGGAATCCGAACGGGCGGGATGGGATAGATTCGAATTGTCGTTGACAGTAATAAAACGCTCAGAATGCACACAATTAAAATGTTCAGAAGTAGAAATACCCGTGTTCATTGTTTTATAAAGAAAATATCTTTAGCATATTTTAAGGACACAATCTATATTTGAATTTTTACTTGATATGCAAAGTAATTATTTTAACATTCTGGGAATTAAAATATGAAGCAATTAAAATTCGAAGCATCAAATTTGGATTAAAATAATATCATGAATCTATAATTATTTAATACATTTTTTTTACAGATGTTATATCTTTTTATTAATATATTATTCCAAAAGAAATAACAAAATATTACAAAAAATCATAAAAAAACAAGAATATCTTTATTATCATATAGCTTTCACAATGTATAACATAAGAATTCTACATAAATTTTTATCATGTGGCTCATCGTGTTATTGAACAACTCAAACATCATTCTTTCGTAATAAAGCAATGACCGATCGAAAACAATGAAGACTTATATCGACTCCGTGTCATTTAACGGTGACGGAGATCCAATGCCGCTTCCGTGGGACGAGGCAACATCGTTCACTAATTAACTCCGGAAGGCACTAATCTTATTTGTTGAGAAACGAATAACGGGTCGGCGGCGTTTCTAATCGGGAGCATGACTCGTCGTCGGTCGATTAATGACAGGAGGAGTTGCGGGTCCAGGACGCAGCGGAGAGTCTGGGACCAGAGACGAGGACTAGAATCGCGGTGGTAGGAAGAAAGGGGGGAAGAGGGGAAAGGGAGAACAGAAGAAGAGAGACCGCTCCGTGGAACTGGTTCCGTTCCATGGATCACTGGAAACAATCATCCTTATTAAACTCACCACCGGCCCACCCCGCGGATATAAAGGCATCCTTCGGAATGATTTACCGAGAAGCGCGTCGCGCGGCCCTTTGAACAGGTGGATCCCTCGAAACGCGACGCGAACGGACGATAAATTTTATGGATCCACCGGGCGGATAGATTGAGAACGCGCGCGACGGGGGTGGCCGTGGCCGCGCGCGATATTCCGCCGAGTCAGGTTTTCGAAGCGAATTCGGGACCGAAATGGCGCCCGGCTCGTCAGAGTAATTAAGAAACGGAAAATCATCAAAGAGTTTTGTTACGATTATATATATATATATATATATATATATATATATATATACATAGCTTAGGTATCCTTCAGACACTCACAAAACAAATTCAAGCAATTAAATTGAAATAACTTCCGTTTAATGTACTAATTTCTAACAATAATTAGAAAGCGATATAAAAATAAGAGATCGAATAGCAAAGCAAAGCTCGCGCAAATATTGCTTGACTAAATTTTACTAATTTTGTATCAATGTTGGTATATGAGAACTGGCTGAAATCCCACACTGGAAGTAACCGCGTTTAAACACGCTGTATACGTGTTAACGTTTACGAGGTTATTAATTAGCTACGTCGTTCGCCAGAAAGAAAGTAAGTAGCCGTAGTCGGACATTTGGGAAGACGATGAGGTCTCATCGCTTCAATCGCGCTCCGTTCCTCCCTCTTTCTCTCTCTCTTTTTCTCTTTGGCCTCTCTCTCTCTCTCTTTCTCTTCTGGAGTTTACAACGGGATAAAAAATTAAAACCAACAGGGACAGGTCGGGGAACTGGTCAGGACCGCTCACAGTCGAACGATTAGTCCGTCGTCGGTAGCAGCGCGGGCCCCGAGTCGCAACACTCCAATCTAAATTAGATCTTAAGAGCCCGTAAAGGTAAGTGGCCACGCTCTTTCGCGAGCCTACGTGGCAAGCCGGCTTTAAGTGCCATATAAACAGGACGAATCTGGTGATCCGCCCGCTCCCTCGCAAATGCCACTCGGACTTCGGGCCTCGTATTCGCGGCTCCCGCAAAAAATCCCGCGGTTATCTGTTATCGCATTCGGAAACGGCATTCCACAAAACGTTGTCCCGTCGTCAACAGCTTGTTCGGGGCTACCTCCTCCTAGTCTCTGTCAGTGTCGTACCAATCGCAGACAAAATCAAGAGACCGTTTTCGAGAAAATAGGGCCAAAATTGAAAGTAAATGAATAAAAATATGGTAACTACCAATAATAAAAAAAGGAATTAAGATGAATTTAAAGCAAAGAAAAAGAAGATTTATATGAATGAAATAGAAAAAAGAGATCACATAAGACAAATAAATAAATAAAAATGCGAAAAAATAAAAAAAAGAATTATATTATACATGTTACAATTTATGGATGTAAGAGTATCTAAAGTTGAACGCCAAGGACCCAGAGGAGAGCTCGTCTGACTGCTCTCGGGCCGCTGTGTTTTACCGATCGAAAAATAAACGATGAAACACATAAGAGAAATGTTTATCGATGTCCAATTGGATGTACACGGCCCGCCGTGCGGGAACACGTGTCTTTTATTGGCGAATGAATTTTCATTCGCGATGTTCAGGAAGTTAAGGCCGCGCTAGTACCCTCTTGGGCCATCGATATATATATTTCGATAGGTCCCAATCGCACGCGGCTCTGCCCTTATGGATAAAGACGCGTCTAATGAATATGCGTCGTGTTCCACGATGCGGTTTACTCTCTTCCCTTTCTCTCCTCTTGCCTCTCCTTCTCGTCAGGCTAGTCAATAAACCTAAGCGACCATAAAATCCAATTAGCGCGAAATTAATACTACCACACGGCGAAATAGCGGAAGAAACAGGGGATCAATTTATACTGCGAAACGGCAGAAAACGTCGGGCAATTTTCCGTAGGCAGGAAGCCCGTATAAGTGGATAAGGAATAAATTAATACGGGCGACGAATGTTATTAGAAGCCAATCGAGCCAATTACCGGTTATTTTCTTGAGAAGAAAAGGAACTTTTATAGCAATAAATAAATAGGTGTCGGTTTTATAAGGGGGTAGGTATATATTTATCATGAAAATATATATAATACACTGGATGATTGAAAATCAGACGGGTGACAGGACTCGCGAGATATGTTATTAAATTACGAAACTTTATTGCTTTTAAATGCTTACGAGATTATTTCGCTATTCTAAAGAAGAGCAAGACGATAATATTCGCCTCTTTCAAATCTATAATATAGCCAAGTTCTCTATACTCTTCTTAGTTATTAATTCTTTCATCTAATTAAAATTAATGATTTCTCAGAAGTCGATATACTGGTAATTTCTAAATCAAATAGCTACAAAAACTAACAAGTATTTTTCAATATGTTTTCCAATATTGTTTATCACAGATTAGAAATTTTCAAAGTTTTTCGCTACAATGGAGCGTCGTTCGGAATCCTCCTCTTCTCCTTTTCGGTCCTTTCTAGTTCCGTTAGAATTGTTAGATAAAGAACGCGTATTTTGCTCGTTAGAGCTATCTTCGTCGCAGTTTCACGCGCGGATACACATGGATGTGTGTAGCTTGTCTCGCATACTCGCGAATACATCTCCAGCCCTGACTGTACACCACAAACACACTACCTGCCTGCTTCACCTCTCTCTGCATACTCCCCACCATCTTCGTTAATTACGAGAACCCATACCGTGGCCGCAGGACCGGACCTATTACGAGCGATTACACCGCTATTAGTTACCTACCGGGTGTTCCACGGCGCGGAGGAAGGCACTAAAAAAAGGGCAAGGGGAAAGAAAAAGCTACCCAGATAGATTGCGCCGCGGCCCAATGGCGGCGCGATATACTGTACGTATGTAACTGGACCCGGGTGTGCAGGGGACTTAATAATGCAAAACCGTCGTTCCGCGTCTATATACCGATGGGAATTTGCATGAGGATCGTCAGTCTGACTGGTAGGAAGGCCCCCAATGATCGATGTATCGTTCCACGAATTTACACTCGCGAATTTACCTTTGCAGATTTGCATGGATGGATAGGTGATTTATTTTAGAATCTGCCATGAATTCAGAATTAAAGAAGGAAACGGGCATGATCATTACTCAAAACTACGTTTAAAAGCGCTTTGAAAGATTTTTTGTTTCCGAGTTGATTTTAATTTTGTCTTTGTTTTTCTAAAATGCGTATGCGTACTAAAAAATATGTAGTTTTATGTCAGAATTATTTTGAATGCGTGAAACTTGAAAAAGATTATTATTAACTAGAAGAGTAAGACTAATGAACGATATTATTAAGTTTAATAAACATTGATTACCTTATATTCTAATTATTAATATTTATGATATTTCCCAAATTCTTTTAGTTTTAAAATAAAATTTTGCTAAACATAAAATTCTGGTATGAAATGCTTGTTAATTGTAGTAACAGATGTATTAATATTATCAATTGTCGCGCGCGAGTAATCGTTTCTTTTTCCATTTATGTATCTATTATTTTAAGATTTTGATACCTAAGGTCCTGCGTTAACACGCATTAAGCATACCTTTTTAAAACGCGATATGCTTATACACGCGTTGTGTCTCCAGCCGTCACCCGGTCATCATTATTTCGGGGCTGTTTCAGGTAGTATACACTTAGGATAACCAGATCTCTTTTATAACCGTGCTCAAGGACTACCTGTGCGCACCGTAAATATCTTGCGACGAGAGACGATTTTTTGAAAAAGAATTTGGTAAGTAGCGAGCGACGATATCGGCGATAGCCGGGAGAGTGCACAGGAGCCAGACAACCAAATATTTGGGTGGCAGCCGATAGTCGGTCTCTTAAATTTTATCTAAATCCCGTTACTCCCTCCTAAAGCCTGATAAATGCGGCTAGACACCTTGCCTATCGTCTGGATCCACGGGAGGTACACGAGCTTCCTATCCCGCCACCGAGATATACCATAAGCTCTTAGTCGTCAGAATTGTCTACGGAAGAGGGATTGCGACTCTAAACAGCTTTGTAACAATTGATCTTCGCTCGAACGCTCTCGTGAAGCATTGCCAATGGGGAACGGCTATGTAATATCAAATTAGTCTCATGTTTTCTGATTTCACGCATTTCTCTTCTAGTGACATTCACATAAATAATCCAAACTAATTCTAAAGAAAATATATATTTCGTTACTTCACATTTATATATTTAACAATGAGAATGAAAGACACGAAATCGAAATGTAATACAACGCTTTTGAATATAGTTTTATTGCAATCAAGTGACTAATTTAATGCTCGATTAGTCAGCCGCATATTTTGCAGCAAGCATTTAGTGCTATAAATGTGTATAAAATAAATACAAAAAAATTGTTTTAAAATATCTCCTTATCTTCTGATTTATTGCTAGAGAATTATTTGTTTTATGCTATGTGTCACTATTCATTTGGTTATAGGTATTCTACCACAGATGAATGGTAAGTACCTACATGTATAAGAATTAAGTAAATGCAACGTGTTACGCATTTCAATTTAAAAGAAATTTTTGCTTTTGTGAAATCACGATCCCTATACAGTCTTTGCATACCGAGAGTTCGATCCTAAATAAAATTCCGTCCGAACACCACTCATCCCGGCTGTTTTAGGCCTCGAGATAAAGCTCGAGATTATTAGAACACTGCTCGATGGTCAGTCAACTTACCTCGTAAACACGTCCGGATAATGCGTTCTGGAGAAGGCCTTTTCAAGCTCCTCCAACTGGAAGCTGGTAAAGGTCGTTCTGTAGCGACGCTGCTTTCTCTTGGGCGTAAAGTCGTCGGCCTCCGCCTCGCTCTCGGGGCTGGTCGGCGCCGCTCGCGGGTGGGTGCCCTCTTCCTCGGGCCTTACCTCCTCGGTAGAGATGCCCATTTGGGTGGATTGAGGTGTCGTCGTCGTCGTCGTCGCTGACGCCGGCGCCGATTGCTGGTGAGGCTGCGGGTGAGGCTGCTGGCTCACCTGAGTCACCTGGCTCGAGTTGCTCGTGCTGCTCGCAGGACTCGTCTGCGGGACGGCCTGCTCGCTGCCTCCTCGCAACGAATGATCTGCATAGAAAAATAATTACGTCATCTCTCGAATAATAACACAGGTATAATTTTGTCACTTGTACTAACACAAGTATAATATAATTATAGGGTTTTACGTTTCACGAGGATTCGGAGGTTGTTGTATCTGCACGGATCATGGGCTGAAGCCAGCATAATTTTCGTAAGTCCAAATTTAATTCGTGAATAAAATTTTAGGTTAACCCTCAGTTACGTTTTTACACCCCGATATTACCTCACCAAGGTCTGAGAAACCCTGGCGTCTTCTCCAGCTTGTATCTTTAAGACAAATGCATCAATTTGACGTCTTTTTTTTTAATCGATACATCTTTTAAAGATCTATAAGACTGTGTGGGTTAGATTATTCCAAATTAAAAAATGTAAATGTTATTTTAAAAAAAAAGAAAACGTGTTTTTCTGAAAAAGCGAAAAAATTTGCTTTTTTTCAAATTGACGTAGTACTGACTAAAAAAAAGATACAAGGGTTTTATAATACATAATTCGAAAGGTCAAGAGTTGTACTTTAAGAAGAAATTAGTGTCATAACGATTGGTTCCAAAAAGTATATTTTTTTTACAAACTGAAATTTCATTATTTTGAAGAAAATTGATCAAATATTGTCTTTAAAAAACGGATTTTTTTTAAATCGTAAAACTTGCAACCTTGGGCATGAAATATAAACATGTAGAAAAATAACAAAATATTTTTCAAAAAGTTTCATATGGCTAATACAAAATGGCGTCTATGGAAAGGTAAAAATTCATGTTTTTTGTATAAAATCGGTAAAAATGTTGAATACATGCAATAAAAATGCATGAAAAAAATATTTATTAAAAATAAACACATGAAAAAAAAATTATATTGCGACGCGCAAGTGCTGCATATTTTTGCGACATGTTCGTTACACATGGGATTGTACCACGATTGGCCGTTGACCGAGTGCGAGACCTTGTCTCCATTTCTGTATAATAATAATAATAATCCTTATAATGAAAAAATTAAACAATTTCGGTTAAAAAAGTTTTGTAAATATTTACTAGAGTTTACTTGAAAATGTCGCAGCTGTCGTAAAATTAATATCTTGACGCTAAAAGCTACTAGATATTATTTGATTCTGTAAACCAATAAAATCCAATATTTTACTTTTTATACCTACAACACAGAATATTTTTTCTATCATTATATGTATTGCATAAATGCACTGTTTTTAATAAGATTTACTTATTTACTTGTATTTTGGCAAAAATCGTTTTTGTCACGCTATTACCTCACCAGGGTCTGAGTGACCCTATCGTCCCACTTCTCACTTTCTCCCGTGGCTGCTTCGACCGAATTGACTCTCGCAAGTGCCACTTGCCAAGTGGCCAGGCTATAAGTGCTAGAACCTTCAAACTTTCCCCTCCCCCTCCCCGGGTCCGGAGTCCCCACCACTGCGCGTTCAAAAAGGGCGCGAGTTTTAAACACGTGCAGGGTCTTTTAGACCCTGGTGAGATAACTGAGGGTTTAATTGTAAGACTTTGCGGATCAAATGACAATGACCCAGATTATAATTTTTACAAATTAAATTAAGTTTTCAACCTTTAGTCTATAATTGTTGCGCTCCATGTCATCGCTTTTATAAAAAACAATTGTTACATTGTTACATTAGATTATCTATGCGAGCAAGATAGTTTCGAGAAGACCGCAAAACTAAAAATAACAATATCAAAGTTTAAAAGTTCTTCTAAATAAAATTAGAATTTGCACGTATGATCTGAGATTACAGATGTTAATTCACACATTTACGTATAATTCTCTAAATGTCATATCAATTGTTTGAAACATATATTATTTAAAACACATTGTTTAAAACAAGATAAAAATTCATAGAGGCACGATAATACATATACAATAACATTGATGAATCGGTCGATACCTTAGAATGAATAGGATAACGCAGGGCTCTTGTTAGGCCATCTAATCGCGACCAAAACGCAAACGTAGTGTGAAACGATTCATCCAGCTGCCACGTGAAACGGTGACCACAACGTATTATCAGTGACGATCGGATTCCACGAATGGTCAGGGAAATCGCTGCGGTCTAGTTTCCGCTGCGAGCGGATTTAAACGACGCCGACGGCCTGCTCGACACGCCGCGCGCCGGCCGTAAACCATCTCGGGATTTGGAATTTCCGCGTTTCAAATTTCCGCCTTCGTGGAAAGTGGTTACGAAGTAACCGCTGTATAATTAGGCTAACCATTAACGCAGTTGTTAAGCTGTAAGAAATTTTAGTCCTTTAAATAAAAACCAACTTTGAACAATTTCGCTCTGGCGTGCCGAGTATCTTCTCCGTAATCAGTGCAGGAGAGAGGTATCAATACCATCGGTCATAATACCATCGGTTGATGTCAATGTCAAATACATTTTTCATAAGTGTTACTAATATTTTTTATAAGTATATATATTATAAGGTATTAGATATTTTAGTCCAATATATTTTAGTTTGTATATGGAATGTGTTGAAGTAAAATTTAGTTTGATAAGAGTTTTTATTTAATGAAAACATTTTTAATGAGAAATTAGAAAGGATATATCGCTTATTAAATACATTTTTTAAATGTGAATGCTTCTTGCATAGTAGGACGTTTTCAACAATAAGAATTCAGGTCCAAAAATAAAAATGGCGAAGAGCTTAACTACCAGAAGATACATTGCAATATTTTAATTAAAGTAATGTAGCTATTACATTATCTCGAAATAAATCTGCGTGCAAACTACGTTTGCTATTTCGAGAACGTCTTCTTGCATAAAAAAATCACACTGCTGTAAGTTGCCCTTCTAAAAAAAAAATGAGAGAGATGCTCACGTAATGCACAGCTTATAAACAGCAAATGGTCGCTTCTCTCGCGCCTGTTCATTTTCAAACGCAACCCCCTTAATCGCGCGCCCTCCCGCTGCATCTTGCAAACCCGCCGCGGTTAATCTTCGCGCTGCATCGTTATTCAGACCGAAAAAAATATCTCGCGCAGAATCGTGAGATGCAGTGCGTTTTCGCGGTAAAAGTGAAAAAATTCGAGCCGTTCACTCGACATCAATGCCATCCGTCACAATGTTATACGACTGCGTATAACATTGCGGTCTAAGCAAATTAGATGAAGTCATTGCATTCGACGCGTATTAGTGCATTCTTCTTCGATAAAGCTCTACCTCAAATAGAAATAACACAAATCTATTATTAGTATTAAAAAATGTATAACTACCATGAATTTTATTCATTGAATTTTTTTATCAAAGTGATAAATTAGGCTAATTTTGTAAAATTGAGTTCACAAATAGGATTAATTAAATTTTTATAATAACGATGTATATATCTATTTTAGGAAAAGATTAAACCTATATAGTAAAAATTAATATTAGATATAAATAACGCGATATTACAAATATGAAATTAGGAAATATATGCGGATACAATGATTTATTATCATATATTTTTGGTAAAAAGAAGCGAATACAAATAAATAAACTTTAAATATAAATGCTGACATATGCGCGCGTGCGCCAAAGATATCACTCCTTTCACCACGACTTTACCTCGTAGGAATTAATAATTTATATGAGCCCGCACCTTGGCATGATCGCAATCCCGCCGTCGTGGCGATCGTGTAACGGCGTTCGATATTGCTTGTAAACTTGTAACGGAATCGTTAGCAATAAATATCCGTAAACCGGTGGCTTCAAGAAACAGGATTACAAGCTACCGGTTAATAAAGAGACGAATAGTTGCGTCAAAATAAAAGCTTTAAAGACAATCATGGAACAATAAATATTAATTTAAATTGAATTATTGAACATTTTAAATAAATAATTTCGCAATATATATATTCTATTTATTAAGTATAGAAAAGTAATATATACGAGACGTGTAAATACAAACTTTGACAGTTAAGATATCTCCCCAAATCGCAAAATTAAAATTTTTATTGTTATACTATACACGATATGTTAATTATACTTGTACGTATTCAGCATTCAAACTATATTTTCTTCATTCGTCTGTGTACGTGCTTGATTTCACGTAGTTAATTTTAAATTTTGCAAGAGACTTAATTCGCAACGACTACGAGTATCCTCGTCACGTTCCGCGCATATCGGTGAAACGTATAGCTGTTACATACATCAATATACGCTCATATACGAAGTCTTTAGAGAAAACGGCAGCCGATCGAGTAAATTTCTAGAAGCGGGCGGTTCGATAGAAAGCGGGGGTCGAAAAGACGGGCGCGGGATGGAGGAGGGAAGGATCGAAGTGGTTTACGCGGTTCTTAAGCGGCAGTTTTTAATCGAGTCAATTTATCGGAAATGAGCTTATAATGCAAGTAGCCTCGACGTAATGCCGATAATATACAACGGGCCTAAACCTCCGCCGGATTTTCCTTTTTGTTCACGTACACTCGCGACGTGTGCAACTACGAGTTCATCGACGCATAAGGAAAGCGAGGCAGAGAGAGAGAGAGAGAGAGAGAGAGAGAGAGAGAGAGAGAGAGAGAGAGAGAGAGAGAGAGAGAGAGAGGGAGGGAGGGCGAAGGAGAGAAAAAGAAAGATGAGGTTAGAAAGAGAAAAGGAAAAGAAAGAGAGAGTAGGACGTGTAGGTAGCCTTTTACATTATAATAGCATTAATGGGGCCTGAGGCCGCACTTAGCGTTCGCTTGCCGGCCAGTTCGCCTCGTCGTTATTAACTGAAAATTACCGAAACCAAAATCTAATTCACGTAAACACTATAATTTCACCGCGTGCTGAGGAATCGGGAGTCGCTCTCTAAGCGCTCGCTCTCTCTTGTATTCTCCCCTTGCGATAAGGCACGTTAAATTCTTCGGTCTAATCGAACGGGCAAATATACGCTCGCGAGATCGCGCACCTGTGTGCTGCAAGTCGATCGATTTTTTATCTTTTACCGTTTGCTGTGCATTGATTTGCACGGAACGTTGTTTTGCGCACAAAGATAATGAATTTAACATAAGGAATGTACAGATGTTTGTTGCAGTATGATGTTGCAGATGTTGATGTTTTTAGTCTGACAAAGCTTTTTCTGTACTAGGATATGTCAAAGAATTGTAACCTAAAGAAAATATTCTTTAATATATTTCTATCTGAGAAATTATTTTGGCATTAATTTTATTACATTTGTATAGAAACTCGTCGCAGATAAATCCAAGATAATTGCAAAGAAATTAATGCAACGACATTATCAATTTATCGTCAATTACATGGCGGAGTAATTTTGATTGACATTATAATAGCTTTAAACGACAATATGCAAATGAAAGTGTCGGGAACACGCAAATCTTTAATTAACACAAATTTATAAATGTCAAGCTGCAAATTGTTTTCAGCAAAATTATACAAATCATCGACCGTGTATCACAACCGCTGTATGTGTTACGCGTTATCTCGAAGTTATTCCCGGCGCGGATTAATGAACGATAGCTGGTTTATGTGTCGCAAGTGCACGTCGTAATAAACATCGGCGAGAACGTGTTTTAGCGCGATTCCATCGCGAAACGAGTGGCAACTTGCATCGCATCGACGTTACTTAATTTACCGCGAGTTCAATCTCGCGAACGCCCATTTATTTCTCTCCGTTGCGGCTGTGCTCCGCGCGCCTTGACAATATCATGAATGTTCAATTAGATACGTCACGCTCGATTAGAAATGATAGAGCGAATTGCAGAGCTGTAACCGGTGATTAATCTCGCAGGGGAACGCAGAGAGATATTACTTTGTTAATACGGCCAATAAAATCGTGTACCTACATTAGTTTTCGTTATATATCTTTGTTAGTGCAAAAATGTGTACGAGGCGTTTCAGATCATTTTTATACACAGTCGAAAATTTTCTTGGCCAGCAAATTAAACTCCAGAGTGATGCAAGTCAATAAAAAAATATTTATTTTACACTCAACATCAATCTTGACTTTGGCCCAACAAAAAAATTTAATCTGAGAATTATAGCTACAAAAAAATCTAAGCAAATTTGCTTTGCTCCTTAGCGCCTAGCTGCGTCAACGATGTAGTGTGAATGTGCAGCAACCTGGAGAGTGCAAATGCATTTACTGTCGTTTCCCTCGCTAAAGCAGTTTGAGAAACTGCATCGTTTCTGCTACATTTGCGCGCCGTTAGCGTCTTGCTTATATACATACGTACGTTGCGTGTGCGCGATTTACGGCGGTGCAAATTAGCGCGCCGCAATCAACCAATTAGCTAAGTCATTGTGGCCGAGCATACGCGAACGTGGCGTACGCAGTATGCACGGCGGGCGACAAACGGCCACTGTTAATTACCCGCTAATCCGTACCGCGAACGTCAATTAAAGTTTTCTCCATATTTTCCGTTCGTGAGATTTTCTATGTTTAATCGCGCGGATTGTATAAAATATTACCACTTCTGTTTATTCGTCTATTAGGAATTACGTCTGATCGCCGTGCTTGTTTTGTAACTACGATTGCTTATTAGTTTGAAACTCGCGTTTCTTTTAATCAATTCGAAGCGAATAAAATGTTACAGAACGAACTTAGATTCTTGGCGCAAGAAGAAAAGATGCAGAAAAACTTACCACCTCTAACTTTTACTCGCGGTGATCGAGGTCATTTTAAAATCTATTTAGTTCACCAGTGCATGAGACTAGATTGAACTGTTCCGATTTACTATATTACGTGAGAGAGATACACGATACTAATCGGCGATATTCTGTATTTAATTTCATACAATATCCATGGGTGCATGAAGTATTTATCATTTGCATAGGACTTACTATTAATTCTTTGAGTTTGCAATATTAATTTCAGGATAGCATAGAAAATACCATTTTATATCATTTTAATAAAATATTTCAATATATTTTTTATTTCTAGATAACTCATTTTTGATATTACAAATTACAGATACATTAAAAAATTATATCTACATTAAATTATTTAAATTTCATATTTAAATAATTTAATATTTAAAATTAAACTAATTACAATAATATTAAACTATAATTACAATTAGTTGAGATCTCTGGTATAACACAAAGAATTCTAAGAAGGAATTTTTGGGTGTCTATTACAGCGACACTAATTCTTGGTACAAAAGTACGTGCAAAAAATGCAATTACACAATATTATCACACTGTAACTGCGATAGGACTTATGTGAACGACACTCGATAATACGGTCTCCTCGATCGTCTTTTTATGCCGGTTCAGACACCTCGAGCGGCGATGCCGCATTCGGGAGAAAACGTTTCCACATCGAATCATACTTGCAAATTCGCGCTAATAGACGCATCAATGCATCCTGCGACACGAACCGGCGTCGGCTCGGCCATGTTCGATCCCTCGAGCGCGATAATAAACGGCAATTACGAATTATCGGCGAGTCTTCTGGTCCGTTCGCTCCTGCCGCAGATAACGGCGCAGATAACGCCGGATATATGTACCTTCCGGATACGGGCAATGCGCATCCGATGTGCCGCGAATTCGCTTGTAACTCCCGTTCTCGTAATGCCTCGAAGAGCGCGCGGCAAGATTGCGAAGATATGAAACAGGAACAGAGTTGACTGCGCCCCAGACATGTGAGAGCAACCTCTGACCCTTAACATTATTTTTTCACATTTCTGCCTTGAACCTTTTTTATTTCTCTTAGGATAAATAATCTTAATTCCGCCATTATTAAACGGGAATTTTGTGTACATCTATTATCAATATTAAATACGAAAAATATGAAAATACGAAAATAAAAATATTTTTAAAAAGGGAGCGATATAATGCTCAATCACACAGTTCGATAAAACTTCTCGTATACAACATTTTTTTATACAGATTCCTAAATTATAAGACAAATTAATATCGATAAAGTGAATTGAAAACAAAATATTATGTTTATTAAAAACATGAAATCAATATTATACAATTTAAATTCATACAAACTTTATCTTTTGTTAGAGAACGCACTTATGCAGCGGCTATTTCTCTGCGCTTACTACACTAATTTAAAACTCATGTTTTATCCAATTATGCAATATAGCTTCGTAATTAATCTGCGATGAACAACACGAGAGTGTTGTAAAATGATTTCTTGGTAGGCCGATTATAGCGCGCGGTCTACTGATTTGTATAATTCCGCGTGATTCAATCGATAGATCAATTTCGATCTCCCGTGTCCATTATGAAAGAAAAAGATTGATTCAGACCTAGGTGATTTACGTAAGTGCGTAATACCGATTTAGTCGATAATAACTATTCGCAAAACAGATAAGTAAATTTTCCGCTTGTGCACATAGTTGTATATTTCCTTTTTTTGCAACGGATCGTATGAAAGTATAATGTACGCTAATTCAACGGTAAAAAAATCTGACAAATGTGCTTTGCACGCGTACACGCATTCTTAGCAGTACACGCGGCCAGTACTTTTGATAAATCGAGGTGACTCAAATCAGTTAGAGCTCGCGAGTTAAAAGGGCACTATAAATTTCCACACGGTGTCATAATAACGAAACACACGGTTGTCAATCAAATTATTTTACGATTCTATTGCACCTCGCTTTTATGTCGCGTAACCCTCTTTTTCTCGCACGGCGACGTTTACGACTTCGACGTCTCACGATTTAGCACGAATCTGTTTCGCGAGCGAGCGGCCTGGCAACGATCCGTAAAACGATTCCTGCCGTTTCACTACGTATGTACATACATACAATTGACTCTCTCGATGTCTCGATCGCGGCTCGCGAACCGCGCGAAGTAAGTATCGCGCCGCGATCGCGATTGCGTATTTATGACGGCGAAACGTCCCGCGACCCCGTCGGGCGCTCACGTATCCGCCGATTATTACGTTGTAAAGATTATCGTGTAAACTGGGACGCGTGGTCGTTAGTACGCGCGTATACATACACACATACACACACGCACGCACGTAACTACTAGCGAACGCCGATGAAACATTATCTCCTGGCGGAGTCGGAGAAAGGCGAGGATTAAACATCATAGGCGTCGACAAGGTTTTCTTTAAGACCCACACTAATTTTTTATCGGTTTAAGTAAAAATACTGCGCTTGTAAAGAGACCGCGCGCGCATGCGCGCGCGCTGGTTTAACACTTCATCAATTATTAAACTCGATATTAATATTAATTACGGTCAATCAATATTAATTACGTTATAAGTCAAAATATCGTTAATATTATTGACAACATTAATATTAATTGCTCATTTCTCACCAAAAGTCAAATTGCTACCTTCTGAGCCTTCCAAGTAGCATTTAATAAGTGTTCAGTATTTATTACTATTGGAAGAAATTCGCGTGTGTATGTATTGGTTTTAATTCTCCTCAGTTATACCACTATGATGTTCGATACTGAAAGGATTAGAGATAAATCTTCTTTCATTGCGTATAAGAACACGAAAAGATGAGGCCTTCTTGCGGCGCCTATGAATATCGCGATCGAAATGGCGAGGCCGAATCACGTTCCCTCCCTTCGCGCGCGATTCTCGTTTACAATCTGCAAATTGGTCCATTATCGGCCCCGGAGAAAGCATCCACCGACGATTTACGCACACGCGAGTAATTAATGATCGCGGAGATAGCGGCTAGTGTAATTTGCGCGGCATCCGGAGTATCGGCCGGATCATCGATCACTCGCGCTGATCACAACGAATCGACGAGAGAGACGCGAGGCACGCCACGATGTGCCGATTCGCAAATAAAAATTAATTCCGACGTTGCGTGGTAGTCGCTTAAGTCACGGCGCATATATATCGTTCCGTTCTACCGTCCGCGCCTCGATAGCGATCGTTAATGATTTCTGCACACATGATCGCCGGGGAATGCCAAGCTGCTTGCCGCCGCCGGCGGTATTTGCACACACTTCGCTCTGTGCCTTGATACTTTGATGTACGCGCACACGCGGTGTCTGTCAATATAGTAGCCGCAACGGTGTACATTATCGATTATCACGAGAGGGAAAGAAAAGGAGAGAGCGAGAAAAGATCTTCCCAAAGATAGATGTGGCTCGGGCTTCTTTAATCGCCACCACGGGGTCCTTTGGATCATTAACGACTAGTAAAATGGAAATACCGTGCACTGATCAATTAAACACCGATAAACACAGGGTGTACATATTTCCTAATGTATAATAATTGTACGCTGCATTCTATGGATGAGTAAAGATATGGCGGTTAGTCGATGTGAATATCGATGGAATGTTACATCACGATTGTAATCATTTACTGGCTACAACAACGTTATTGATCACTTTCGATTAACGTATAATTTCTGCACCTGTATCACAAATCTTATATAAATTGGAAGATTTGTATAACTAAGCAGGAAGAAAAAAAATCGAATTAATGAAATCTGGTGTTTAAAGTGTTTTTATCCGAAGAATTATTAATTTTTTCCTTATCAATCTTGGCACATAGAAAAACTTAAGTAGTAAAAGTAAGAAAATCAACAGTTTGGATTTGCTATTACCGCTTACGTTATGCCTTAAGTTTTTGACTGTGATTGGCTGATTTGCTTACTGCTTAAAGTTTTACTGCTTAAGTTTTTTGTGTGCCATGATTGGATCTTGATTGCCTATAATATTATTTTTCAGTGAATTTTACGTAGAATTCTTCGCCTTGGCAAACCACGCGCCGTTACTTTCTGACATAACGCACAGTCTTAACCAAAGCTAGAACAACCCAATCACATAATTAATACTTTACATAATTATGACATAATTATCATCAATTATGTTATATGTATATGTGATGATATTTGCATCAATTATATCCTTTCCATTTTTGAATAAGTGTACCTATAGATTATTTTTGCATCTACTTATCTAAATTATCGGAGCCTGAGCTCAGCTTACCGAGATACCCTTTTCGATCCATCTTTCCGACGGCTTTTGTTTGCAACAATTCTTTCTTTTTCACCGACGGGCCGATCTGCCGATCGATGTGAGACGGGTAATCGATAATGGTCGTCTAAGGCAGATGTGCCGTCTGTCGATCGTCGATAGCGATTCGCGAACAATCATTAGACGGTCTAAACGAATAAAAAAAAAAGATATGGCAAAACAGTCGGCACACGTGTGATAAATCACACGCGTCTCCCGTTGCGGAGTTTTGCAATGTGCAAAATATAATTGGAGCCGCGCTCCAATCTGCATCTAAATTCATAGCTGCTCATCGAAGGTTTTTGCCCCCACACAAATCGCGCCGTTCGTTTTTGCTTTGATCGGGGCGCACCTTGATCCGTAATTAGAGGTCGCGTTTTTACTCGCGCGAAATGGGTGGAGCTGCTACAAATTACACAAATTTGGCGTTCTTGCGGCTCAGTTTGTAATACTGATATAACATCGTAACAAATCGTAACTTACGTAACGCCGTAGAAACCTGTGCGGAACACGCAGAAGATACGTCTTGCACTTGCATTTTGAAAATATAGAAGAACGAAAGGGTCCATTAAAAAGATTATTTTACTAATTAAGCTGAATTTTTTTATACAAGTTACGAAATCTCTCTCTCTCTCTCTCTCTCGTCGAGTAATTAAAAGCTGTGTTAAATGTTCAGGACGTTATATTCCCCATCGCGTCGTGGGTAGATTCCCTATCGGGACCCCCTGCTAGAGATGAACGGCGAAATTTCGCGACGCTGAACGGGTTAACAAATTTGGTTGTAAACGCGTTCCTTGCAAGAGACAACGTCGTCGTCGCCTTTATTCTGAACCATAAATCTCGCGCGTCGCTTGGCCCGAATGCGCGACGCATCGTTGTCGCGTGCATTAGTCTTGTCCTTGCGGCGATTCTGAGAATTATACACAGCAACGAACAACGACGACGTCGACGACGTTTGCAGCATTTCCTTCTTTTCCTTCCTTTTCCTTTCGTCCTCTTTTACCTGCGAAAGAGCGTGTACTGGCTGCCAGTCGGCAAGTCTTAAATACAGTCACAATTATCCACGGCAGTTAATTACCGGTGGTGTCACTATCAATTACTAAATCACGTCCCTCGTCCCTGCAGCGTTTGTGCCGCGTGCGGTACGCGCACGATGCCACTCTCTATCTAGTGATAAAAATTGCGCGTCCAGCTGAATAATCAGCGGCGACGCCGGCAATTAATTTTGTCTCGCAACATATTACAAGTCGCGGGTGACAACGTTAGTATCGTGCATTACTCGCTCAGATAATTACATGGCGTGTGGGATAGAAGGTATCGTAAATTTTTTTCGGCTCCATGTATACGTGATTGTATGTGTCGAAGAAATTTTGAGGAAACGTCTCGTATAATTTTGTAAATTTAAGACGAGGTATTTAAAATACTAAGAAGAGATATTTATTTGATTAGGATATATTTTTACATGTGTCGGGTAGTGTTTTAATATAAACCATTACTTTTTATTATTACATATTTCTCGTCTAAATTTCTCATAAATTTAACAGTTGTAAAAGTTGAAAAAAAAGAGAGATAAAGATAGAGATAGAGAGAGAGATAGATAGATAGAGAGAGAGAAAGAGAGAGAGAAGTCAAACATTAAAGTTTAATTCAATGCGATAAAAATTCACTCCATTAAAACCCGATGTTCGTTGTTTTTTGTAAGGCTTTTTTTAAATTCTCAATTTACGTATTATTATTTTCACCGTACACAGTGTCCAGTTATAGCAATCGATCAAGACAAGGCAGTGTCGCCGTCCTTTTATCTCATTACAACGATCTAATATACAATTTAAAAATATGAATGCGACACGTTCGTGATTACCTTGGACGAGCAAAGTGAGCAGTGGGTTTTTTACACGTACGCAATTATTTGCTACTTTCTTGCACGCGGCAATCTGCGCGCTCCGTGATTGCGCGGCTACTTTTTGTCTACTCCAACGACTCAGGAATTTGATTTAGCGTATACGCGGCAATTCGTGTGAATATGGCCGTGCATACGCGCCCTACTCTTCTATATCGGTACCAACACCATACCGTGGTGGTATCCGCCATTACGGTGGCGCGTCGCAAATATAACGATGGAGAAACCGCGCTCCCCGGCTTCTCTGATTAATGGCGGGTAATTACGGTTTTTGCTGTCCTTGTAATTGTTAATAATTGAACGTAATCGTTATGCCTTTTTAATCGCATTAGCCGAACGCGCGTACACATACGCGCACATGGCGTTGCGTAACACGTAAAGAATTGCCGCGTCGCGTCCTCATTCACTGGAGGATGACGACGATGACGACGGCAACGATGACGGGACAGGACGACGACGGAAGTACGTCGTCGACCCCTCGCGCACCTACGTCCGGCTACATGATGACCGTTTCTAAAGTAGATGGCAGTGATTAATATAAGAATCATTATATGAAAGCGTTTTTATCGAGTATCGCGGTCCCCTTTAGCACGCTGTACAACATTTTACGCGAAACGACTCTAAAATAAAATCTCTATCTTAATTTTCTTTCTGTTACGCGATATTTGAAATTAAAAATTAAAAATAATTCAATACCGATTGATAAACAGTCGTGTAACGAAAAGTCACAGATTTATTACAATCAAGAAAAGACACGATTATAAACGTCATATTCCTGTCGATAATCGTCTACATATCGATGTATCGAAGCGGCGCGGCGCGGCGGAAGTTCCTCGCCCCGTTCGTCCTCGCGTTCTTTTATTGCTCCGAAAGAATAATAATAGCGGCGATGCGTTCGGGCGCGAATAAGGGCAGAGCTATTTTGCATAATTGTCGAAGAGTATACCGTCGGCGCAATCAAGAAATGAGTCAGCTTTTTGGAAGCGGCCGGGCAAATTTCACCTTGTAAGAGCCCCCCCGATGCCGCCTCTTCGCAGGTTGTTCTTAAGTATTAACTCTCGAGCTCTCGAGCCCCTTCGAGAAAGGGTAACTCGCGAGCGCAAGATCGTCCCGTGGCAAAAACTTTAATAGGCCTTATTACGCGTCGACCTTGCGCGATTAATTAAATATTCGTTCATTTATGGCGTACCGGACCGGGGTCCGGATAATCGTCGATAACGCCGATGGGTAATGAGCATTGAAATCGCCATTACGGTTAACGCAACGGCCAGATAAATGGCGAATAAATTAATAATTCATTTTTCTCTCGGCCACGTGTGTTATCCTCTCGCTCAGTTCTTATCTCGATCTCTTAATCGCTGGCGTTGTAATTAAGAACTTAGAAATAATCGTGCCAGGTATTTTATAACGAATGATTAAGTCGTCGTTATCAGAAACGCTAATAGCTTCAAATTGCTGACTCTATTATCAGCCTTAATGCGCGATATATACATATGTGGCGTGCAGGATACATTTGCATCGCGCGTTTATGTCAAGAACGTAATAATAATATATACTCTTTTTCTTTCTTACAACATGCAATAAGCTATAGAATGCTTAATTCGCAATAACTACACTAGTTTAAATGTGTTATTACATTGCAAATATTGTAATTTACATTAATTCCTGATGTTTATGATGTTTCTTTCTTCAGTAAAAGGTTTTTTCTATTTCTTTTTATTAATTTAAAAGTTGCGAAAGATATTTACCTAATATAATTATAAATTCACAGCTCAAACTTATCAGAGAAAATTATTATTATATTTCTGATTACATTGCATATACTTAAAATATGCAACAATATTTAATTTTTATATAATGAAGATTTTTTTAGATCTTTCAATCTATTACCTGAATAAGTTGAAGGTAGAGGCGCAATAATGTTAAATACATGTATTTTTTAATCTGCGCAACACATCAGGCTCAAATTATGATAATATGTGTATTAATTTCTAGTCCTTGAGTAAAGCTAATTTTCCACCTTTCCTAATTCTGTTTAAAGTATAATCAACTTAATAATATAATTCAACAACTATTGAATATTTACGCTTGCGACAACTTTATCTTCCAGAATGTGCCGAGTAATCATCCGGGGCCGTACCCCGGACTGATGTAGCTACATATTAACTTGCAACCTGTGTAAACTCGGCACGTAAATTCTAAAAGCAAATAAATCCAGCATGCGCGTATGCGTCTCGGGGGAAAAAAAGTCGCCAGGAATAATTAACTATCTGGCCGTTGACCAGATCGAAGCACGATGCCCGTCGCGATGCGCGGGGCGTTTCATTAGTCGCGCCGTAGCGCGGCGGTTTGTTGAGCGAAACGGGGATCAGGTTTTCTACCGGTTTTCCAAATCCACTTACGCATCTCCGCCGTCGTCGGCGCGACGGGAGCCCGCGTTTCTTTCTCGCGACGCGCGGAGCCGTTTGATTTATGCGCGACGCTTAAGGGCCGATTACTCTACCTCAGCGCGGCTTTATCTAGTCATCAATCATCGGCCCGCAAGAAGTCATTCTCCCCCGTGCTCCGGCGCGGGCGCACCGTGTGCGATCGCGCGACGAACGTAAATACGTAAACCGCAGAGGCACTCGATACGCACGCGGTGCACCGACCCGTGCCATGCGTTCCGTGACAAAACGCCTCGCGGAATTGTACCGACGTTTATAGAACGATCGCCAGTCCGTCGGCGGGCCTCATTTAACCCGCGTTGCGGGGGGTTAATTTGAAGTAATCCCGCGTTTAGCGAACGTAGAAAAGACTAATCTATCGACGCGATTGCGACTTAGCGCGACTATGCGGTTTAAACGTATATAGTTGAATAAATGGAAATCTGTCAGTTGAATTGAATCGAGTAGAAAATTATTTTCTTAGAGACGATCAATAAAATGTCGCGCTCTATAAACAATTTTCCCCCCGCGTCTTAGAATGTACTATAATAGGAATTGCAGAAAGATATATATTATAATATTTTTTTATTAGTTTCTTTTTTAAAGGCAATATAAAAAAACAATTATAGGAAAGATACGTAGCATACTCACATATGTACGAACGAAAAAGTCACGCGATTTCGCGCCTAGCTGGCAGTTTTCGTGACAAGTTGTCGACGAACGTTGTCGCGCACCGTGAGCGCCCGTGACGGTGAGAGAGGCTTGTTGGGCCTTCTCGCGACCCGGCGCGATGGTACCCACTCGACGGGTCCCATTGTTTCACCTTTCCAACGGAATTCTAATTAAGGAGATCTGTCGGATAGCGCCGCGCGGGAGCGTTCTAGCGGCGCGCTAGAGGGTTATTAGACTTTTCCCGGCGATGTAAACGGCGGCGGAGTGGAAGTGTCGGATAGCGGACGGTTGGTAGTGGCACGACGGTGGACGCCTGCCGAGACCTGCAATTATTATTCAATTTCCGTAACTGCGCTTATCTTATAACCCGATGTCACAACCGTGGCGAGAGAGCGCGCTCGCCTGTGTAAGCCGCGCGGCGGCAAAGGCTGGAGAACGAACGGCGCGCGGAATTGCAGGGGGTCGCAATTAAAGCCCATTAGCGACGGCCGCACATGTACGCCGTGGCTGTGAGTGTGAGAGGCAGAAAGAAGTCGCAATTTTCGAGTCGTGCCACGGCACCCTTGACATTCTTCGCGGCGAGCATCTGCAGCCGCATCTTTCACCGACCGACCGCGTTGACACGTCGTTGCTCTAACGTTACAAGCTTGTAACTGATGACTTTCAATATTTTTCAACGCATCTATGAGATATACTGTGAATATTTATTCTTTCATATAGATGTTAAAAAAAAACAACAAAATAATTTTTTCTTTTGGCGAAAGAGCAGTTTTCTCAATTAAAATTACATAAGTTAGGTTTTTTCTGAATTTTCATAAGAAAGTAATTTGCTCAACGATGCGAAAAAAACATTTGTTTCTTTGACAGTATATCGAGAAAGAAAATCAGATCATTTGAGATTGTGAAAGAAGCGTTTTCTTTAAAATTTTCACACATAGAACCGGGAGAGTCTAAAACCCCTAATTAAAACTACGCACACGACAACGCTATAAAATTATGGAAATCATCGAGCGTGAATCTTTCCTTCCTTTTTGTTTTGACACCATCTAGTGTACTAAATTACTAGGTGTCGAGTTGGTAGAGTCTTGTATGTGATTCTAATTTGAATTCGGGCGGTCGAGCAGGATCTAGAGAGAGGCTCAGCCGAATTGTCGATAACCATCGTCACCATGGTCATGGTCGGTTATGGCGACATGCGTCGCCTTCAGTTTCTTTAATCGCGTTCCGAAAAGCCGCGGAGCGCATCGAACCGACGCCCCGTGTGACCCCACGTGCTGGGTAAACTACCGCGGAATAATTAGTTGGGGTAGCCGTGAGTCGGCGTTAAATGCATCGCGCAGGATGTCCTTTGTCCCGGCGAGCGAGCCGGTGGAATTCAGATCTTTACTACCTACGTAGATTTTCTATGGGCTATTGTCTATCGGTAGGTTCTCTACAACGTATTCGGTCGGAAAAAAATTATATTTCTGCACCGTTATCCTTGCACCGTTTCTTCTATATTATTCATGTACGAATAAGAATAAGCAGTAACAGATAAAACATATATACGAGTTATATACATATTTATATGTTTAAATACCTGGATAAATATGCACATGGAACTTGATTTCATTTCTTTTAAAATTCAGAATAAATTAAGTAGTACAGATGTCCAATTAATTTGGATCAGGATAAAAACATCCTAGTTTATAATAAAAGTTATGGCATATTAGTTTATAATAAAAGTTAATAAGCATATTTTTACGAAATATGCCTATTACAAAATGTCTATTACGTAAAAATTTCCTTTATGAGATATTAACGACTTGTAAATTATAATCATCAATTACAAACCAGTATAATTAATGTCTCGTCGGCGACTCGTCAACAAAAATAACTCGGTGATGTCTCGGACGACCAGACTGCCAGGAGCATTCCGACGATTCTTGAGAATCGCCGATTTCGATACAGGTCGCGGTTTCTCGGGCAACTTCTTCTCTCTTCCCGGTTCCTGGAAGCTGGAAGGATTAACCCGTCACAGATTCGGTGGAAGTCCAGAAAGCAATTTGCCTCTCTCTGTTTCTCTCTGCGTGACGCCTCTATCCTTTTCTTTTCCGGTCGGCCGAGAGAGGAGCAGGCTGCGGGACTTTCCAACGAACCTGGGTGTCGGGTTCTCGGAGTTTCACGGTGGTTTTCGTGGCGCTATCCCACTATCTCTCGGAGCCGCGGTAATGTGCTTGCCTTGTCTTCGATTAATCCGAATCCTCGGGGCCGCTGGACCCACGATACGCGCTGAGTCTTTCGAGTTCGTTAAAGAAGCTCGCCAAAATGTTTTTCTTTCCTTGCACTAAAATCGATACGCGACGAAAATTCAATGTTCTTCGAAAGTTATATGATACGATAGCAAAATATTTCTTCTTTTAAATTTTCATAGATGATTTATTTTATTATTCACAGAAAGAGAGAAAAGAGATATATTATCGTCTCACAAAATTACTCGATTATTTCCAGGTAATTCTAATTTTCCACTTGATAGTATATAATAATTTAATCTATGTAATAAGTCACAATGTCACTCTCATGCATGTTTTTGTAACAAACTTTGCGTAGGTATAGGAATATATTTATCGACGTCAAACGTATTCTAGGCAATATTACTTAATACTTTTCTACAAAACATATCAATTACCATTATATGATTAAATCAATGATTAAAATCTATTCTTAGAGTCTTATCTCTCTTTATAACATGCTTTACATTAAAGAGAGGTCAGAAATGAGTGTCTCGTTCCTCGGTCAAGTAGCGCTGATTTCTTCGGTGGAGGTCCCGAGGAAGAAGGACACTCATGGATGCCGATGAGTGTCCTGCGGTGTCTCCGCCGTGTCGTATCTTGCAGGATCATCGGATGTTATCTCCGGCCGTAGGAATGCGGCCGCAGGTACGAAAATACAAATAAGAACTCGCAGTGTCGACACTTCGAATTAGGATCGAGAGCCTTTTAGATCTTATCTCGGATAAGCGGCCGTCTGCGCGGCTGCCACGTGCCGCGACGCGAGCGGAGACACTTTGTAATTCCCGAGGGACCACCGACTATCAACCGCGACCCGCTCATTAACCCGCTACATTAATAGGCTGGCTGGTTTTAATCGGCTGCTGTAGTATTTACGTCGCGGCGTATTAATCGCGAAGTAACGGCGGGTGGTAATCCACAAATAGAGTGACAAGAGCGAAATGTGACTCTGTCGCAACAGAACGAAGTTTAGACCGGTTATAGATCGTGCGATATCAACCGAGAACTGATAATTACTAATGCAAATTTGCGGAGTTTCAACTTGTAATTAATAAATTGATTTTCTTGTCAAATAACGCTTACTATTCTTGATTAGTATCGAGATAAAGCACGCGCGTGAACTTCAAAAGCATGAGATTTCGAAACTGTTTAAAGATACTTTTGCCCTCGAGCAAGGAGATACAAGCCTTAGTACACAGAAAAAAAATTAATTATCTTTAATCAAGACGAATATAATTAAATCAACACAATTATTGTTTCATATATAAGCAAGAATAAATAATTTTCTTAAAAAAATTTTTAAATTTTTGTATTTCAAGAATATTTAATATCTTGTTTTTTTTTCGATTTCTTCTTCTTCTTCATTGTAACATAATAAAATTGAACCAACATTATTACTTGTGTTCACGTAGAGAATATTAAATTTTAAAATAAGATTAAACTGTCTTTATTGTTTATAAAATATTCTTCATTTGAAAGTATTGTTATCCTCTATCCAATATTTTTTGCTTTCCATTAATAAAAATTATTTCTTAATAATAAGAATATATTTTTTCTTATTGAATTATATATATAATGCTTTGATGCAGTAATTTATCTCTTTGTTTAACGCTGTATAATCTCATTTTTAAATTACCGTCAAAAATATATTCTCTAAATAAGAATATTCTTTTTTTTCTGTTTCTATTTTTTTCAACATCTTACATAATCTTCATTTGGAAGATATAAGCGAGAGCATGGCAGGATCTCGGAACGGCCGTTCCTGTTCGTCCGCGCGATATCGTACGATATACAGGAACGTGGCGGGTCCTGCTCCAGCTGGCTCGAAAGAAATGCCCGTCCCCGTCCCCGTCCCCGTCTCCGGGGTCCTGCCATTCTTCGGGACGAGAGCAGCTGGGGAATTCGCGGGCCACCCATCGGGCGCGCCTCCCGACGTCGCGAGGAATCGAAACGTTCCCGACAGGTTACACGGAATTGACTCGTCGCCCGCGAATTCCCGGCGCGCAAGAAAAGGAAGGGAAGAAGGTCGACGGCGATATGGGGGACGCGGACCGGCGGCTTTATGTTAAATGGATTAGACAGCGGTATGCGAGCTCTCGATGGATTGCCTTCCCCGCGCTCCCCATTCCCCGCCCGAGATCTCAGACCCCGGCGCGGTCTTCTCTCGTCTTCTTGGAACAGGATCGTCCGTGGATCCTGGGCAGGCTCTCCCCGACTAAAGCCCCGGTGGCGCTAATTGCCTCCTCGAAGAGCAAGTTAATCGATGAATTCCGACGACGCGTTGCAAGAAAGTAATGAAGACCGTGACACATTCGTCGACGAAAGCGAGCATTGTGTTGCGTTTTATAATGTAGATCCGGCCACACATGCACGTACGCGCACGTATACGTTTGTCAACGCGTCCGGAGTGCTCGTATCAGGGTTGGGATCTTCAAGTCATCGGGGGAGGTGCGCAAGTCATGTCGAGATAAAAACCAGATAGAATCTTTACTAAACAAAAGAATTATGAGGTATAATACCCGCTAACCCATTTGTTAGGAAACTTGAATATCGAAAATCTCACGTTATTGTGTTGGCACATAACAGTCATGAACAGTAATTTTTAAGGTACATATGAGGTATGTGTAATTCTGTTAAATATAAATTAAAATATAGTAATTGTTTTTATAAACCATGTGATTTAGGTGTTTCTCAGCATGAAACAACGTCCTTTTAAGTCATAGTTAAATTAGATTTGATTTATTAAAACATAACTTTATAAATTTAAATTATATAAATTTAAATTTGAATTACTAACTTGAATTTGAATTACTCTACATAACTTTATAACTTTTTATGGAAAAAAAACGTCTTACAATTCTACATACAAGTATTTTATGTATGGAATGATTATAATCAGTAATTAAGATGGTTAAAAATAGAATTAAACGGACCTATTGACCATGAAAATATTAGATATAAAGTGCTATTTTTTTACAATGCTAATTTCAAACTGAATGACTAACGCTCGAAAATTTCCATCCATTAACATATCTACTGTCATTATCGTTAGTAACATTGTTACTTAAATGTACATATATTTTGTATTTATATTCTTCTATCTAGTTATAGTATATGTTAAATGCCGTAATTATACGCTGCTGCTGATAAATAACTAGTTAAAAACCAACATACCTACTATAAACGAACAATACAAAATATAAAATTCTAAGTGAAAAAAATTGTTCGGAATGAAATTTTGGACAAGATAGAAGGATTAGAAAATCACGACTCATATAGATGATAGACTCACTAAGATGATTCAATTAATTCTATTATTAAACACGAAGCGTAGCAAACGATCCTGTTTTACACCATTCAGGTTTTATTACTGCAAAAATTTATTCATATCTCCCTGCTATCTCGTTCCACCGTGTCGTGTTTCGTGACTTGTAAGTCTTGTAAAATATCCCGAGATCCGTGTTCCCGAAGAAGAACACGACGTCGACCCGAGCCCGCGGGAAAGAACATCCTAACGTGCGCAATCTAACGATCCCTTTTTATATTCCGCGGACTGTCCACTTCCGTCGAGGAGTGCACCATAAAAGTCCCGCACAGGTGTTCGATCTAAACGCGGCGACCTTCGCGGAATCGCGGAGTAAGATTTTTCTTCGTCGCGGGCCCTTATAGGATCGAGGAGTCTGCACGCTGCACGGACTCTCTCTCCCCGGGCCGCGGCGGTATAAGAAAGCATCCGTAAAGATTATCGAGACTGCCAATGCTGGCCATCTCTCTTCATGAATAAAAGAGGGAGGCGCGCGCGCCATTGACGACGACACGTCAGACGCGAGTTCTTGCGCCGATCTCCGTCCGGCTGTCGATTTCCACTCTGGCGAACGAGGCCGAACAGCGATTGTCGTTTTGCAATAATTGTTCTCCGATACCTCGCGTCTCCGCAGGTATCTCACTGCAAGTATCATTAAGTACCCCTTTAGTGCCTCGTCCTCTTGAATTCGCTCGCTCGCTCGATCGAGTTCATCTATGCCCTCCCTCTCTTCCTTCCCTTCGCTTTCATCCCTCGTTCTTCGATTCGTCCACTTTTTCTCCGCGAGTATATCTCGCCCGATTGGTTGCTAGCCCGCTTGATGAAGACGTTCGAGCACAGATGAACTCGCGGGATTGACGTCTTTAATCGCGTTGCTCGGCGATTCCTCGATGTCTGGTCTATGCGCGGATAAGCCTCGCGTATGTTCGTTCTTGCATACGTTCTTCTATCGCGTGCACGTCAGGCCTGTTTGTCCAGGCGATCGCTCGCGAACGATCTGTCGCGACAAACGAGCCTCTGTAAAGGCCTATTTGTACAGTACACGGTGGATATAAATGGAACGCCGAGAATTATATATAGACCGTAGAGATATAGACCGGAGGTCGACAAGTCCGAAGAAAGCTATTTTAATAGAATAAAATCTTGCGAGAGAAGGTCTACTATAATATAGATCTTCCTTAATCGTGTCCATTTCATAACATTAATTTTATGACGCAATTGACATTAAACATTTAATTATTAAGTTTTCCAGACAAAAAAGTAGTACAGTAACGATAATAGAATAATTTCCATATTTTATCGTCGTTTCGTCATCGCGCTTGTTACAAAACATATTACAAAGTGCAAAACCTCCATTAATCTTCCATTAAATTATAATGATCGTGTTGCCACAACCGCAATAAAGTTAGAGGAATACACGCATATTCCGACTAATTAGTTTTTCCTAAAAGGCTATGTAGACATCCGAGCACTTTGGTATCTCATTAAATGACGCGTTTATAAAATTTTAGTTTCAGATGAAATATATTGCATAGAAATATTGCTATATCGGAATAAAGAATTTGCACGCTCTTCCTTCCTCTCGCACAGTTGATACTAGGATGGTCGTTTATGCAAATGGTTGCTATTTTCATTCGCAAATGAGTTCGTAAATTAACGTATTTACGAGGATAATAATCGTCGAACTGGCACGTGTGAATTGCCCCGTGTTCTAAGTCGGCCGTCGCATGCATCGCGCGTTTCCACAAACAGAGTAAAATTACCCGTGTATCTATAATTTATCTATGCGTGTGTGTCGGTGCTCAACATTAGAAATTATAATCTTACTCGTAACGCTCCGGGGGGAGACGGCATATCGGCGCGGCGCGGCGCGGCGAGTTGTGCGATGAAACGGCTGAATTGATATTATCGGATGCACTGTTGCAAGGCTAATAGAATTAGCATAAATAATACGTTAATCTCCCGGCGAAGGCGATTGCCAGCACTACTTTGTTTTTACCTCTTGCTCTCGATAACACATTTAATATGGAACGTAATACATAATGTAGAAAATAATTGTTAGCTTCGGAAATACACAGAGGAGCGCGTAGTGGAATCTACATCAAAGAAACGTAACTAAATCCGGATATTATTTAACAATAATTATTATTTTTTTTCTTTCATGAAAAACAATAATTATTTAATGAACAATGTATGAAAGTGAAATAAGTATTTAAAATATTACAATATACAGGAATGCAAGCAGACGTAATAATTTTGGTAAAGTTTAACCTAAATAAAATTACATGTTAATTTATAAATATTATTTTTCTTATATCGCACACAATAAGTGTATACGCATACCTATATAAATAAAGTCTGAAAACAGGATACAAGTGCAACCGTTTGAATTATCTACATGACTTAATTAGAAAGGATTAAAATTTACCTCGAGGTAGTTCACACTGAGACACACCAGGTTCGTGGATAATTACGCTGCATAGTTATAAAGAAAACGTTAAAAGTATCGAGAGGGCGTGTCTGTGAGAGCTAAGGATATTACCCATATCCTATTTGTTCTTGCGTTGAACGGGCGTTTCCAAGTCGCATTAACCCGCGGAAACACCTGTACCGCTGTCGGGAAAGGCATTCGCATGCTTAAACTCAATTAGCTGACGAAATTTCATTTCCTTTGTTCACCCTTACCGCCGCCATATATGTGCATAAGCATGCTAAAAAAAAAGAAGAAAGGCTCAACAAACACGTCCTGGTACGCGGGTACTTTGCTAATGGGCCGAAACACAGCTGTCCGCGGAGGAGGCTGCCCGATGAACCTTGACCCTCCTGCGAGCCTTCAACATATGCTGGCTCGTAATTAAAGAAAATAATAAACGCGGCTGATTGACGGCATACGAGGCTCGTAGAGCCGAAATTTCTACATAAAACTTGATATTTTGAATAACAACAAAACAAGACGTTCGTTTTAATCGCGCCGTAAGAGAAATAAAAATACAGAATGCAACTGTCGAGAGTAGATCGGCGAAATATAACATAGTAATAAATTCCTAATGTCCGAGTAGAGGAGCGACTTATGGAGAATTATATTATATAATAGAATAAAACATAATCGGTTTCAAATTAATATTCTTTAACGCATTTTATATAATTTGCGATATTTCACGTTTATTGCATCGTAATTCTGCTGAATACTTCCTGAAGTACCTCGAGCATCGTTCCGTCCCTCAGTATGACGACATACAGCATGAATTTTAACGAGCGGTACCACACGTTACGGTACTTACATCCGCGGCGCGGTGGCGGCGTCGCTCGCCGTGCGCACGACATTTAAGTAACTTTCGAGAATCATTATCAATGTTCGCGGCGCCCGCGAAAAGGAAGAAAACAAAAAAGATACGATTGGATCTTAATAGCCCAGGGTCGTCGATGCTTCAGAGGCCGGGCAACTCGCGAGGTCTCGAGATTGAAGACGCGCGGAGAAGAGGAGGCGAGTTTATCGCGATGTATCCGATATGGGCGCGTGTGTGCGTGCGCGCGATTCGGCGCCGGAGGGCATACTTTTAATTTCGCGAGGCCCATTACGAAAAGTGATATGCACCATTCGGAAATAAATAGCCAGCAGCAGCAGCCGGGGCTCACGTGCTTTTTGTAATGAGCCGAAGCAACTCCCCCGAGCGGAGTGAGGGAGAGGGGAGGAGAGGAGGAGGTCAGCGAGGAAAATGAGCCCCGCCGTGGTGGCAGGTAGTAGTTATCTCCCGAGTGAGCTCCCAGTTAATGACAACCCCTGGTGCACGGCTCTGCCCTGCCTATCCCATGTATATCAGCTGTCTCTCCGCCGCGTCTCTCACATCCGTCCTCCTTAGTCCTTACTCCGCTCCGGCCGAGTTTCGCGTTTTCGTCTCGTCGTGGGGCGATTTCGAGAGATTTCGTGCGAACATAACCACAGAAATAAACGTAACTCGCGAATGTCGATGTACATTTTTCGGTACGAACCATTTTTTAGCTCGGTTGTGCATATTTAATCACGCGTACAACCTATTATTATGAGAGCGCACCATATACGCGTACATGTATGTAAGTAAATATTTAAGTTCCAGTAATTCACAGCTTCTGGCGAGAGTTATGCATTAAAAGAAGGTTTCGTGCAAAAATACTGTTACTTTAAACGTGTAATAGATATCGCGAAGATTACCATTTTGCCTAAAAAATAAAAAGAAAACAAAGACCCCCGCAGAGATGGCTAATCCACACAGTCGTTTATTGGGCTCAACAAACCCACGAGTCCGAGTTCAATACACTATAATCTATAATACGGACACTCGCATACATTTACACATTACATATATTTATATACACACCTTTCTGCGAAAAATATTTGAGGAAAAGTATAGAAACAAAATACTAATCTAAGAAGAATAAGACTAAAAACACATTTATATCGTATTTGTTAATGAGAACTAAAGCTCGTTTTTTATTTACATCATATAATTAAAAAAAATTATGATCATCCTTTCTTTTCTTGTATCTTCCAAATAGCTTCTAGAAAATGTCTTGCCTGATGTCATGACACGAATTTCATGTATTATGACCATCAATCAAAAATACATAGATGTTACAATCTTAGCCGCTGCATATAAACCGCTCTATTTCTTTCTGAACAATAATACATATAATGTATAATATGCATTCCGCCTGCTTCAGGTGTGTCGTCGAGGTAGTTCAGACGTCTAGAGGACTCGTTCGACCGGGTGAAATTAATTGAACCTCTAAATAACGCTATTTTACGACGCGCCAGTTTACAGTAACACTTATTGAAGCAATTCGTCGCTCGATTTGTCACTTTTCCGTTCTTATTTCTTCAGCGAAACCATAGAGCGACCATAACTCCACTCTGTCCGATATCACGATTAAACGCGCGTGTAGGTACATGTAACGTTTTATCAGTGACGCGAATTAACTTTCTTTTCCTTTCGAAGTGCAGTTAACTCCAACATTGATTCGCTCCATTTACCTCGATCAATATGCAACGATACGTGTTTCGTTAATTGATCTTACAATCTCATTAAATCGTATTTACAATCTCATTAAATCGTATTTACGACTATTATAACGGTGATTTGTACGTTACGAGCACTGTTTCGTCATTATCTAAAATTATTTTTGCCCCATCAGAAAATATATTGCTTTGTAATCATACTGATAAGTAAATTAACTTCTTGCGACGCGTACAAAATGCCTTCGTCAATGTCCTCCAGCGGAAGAGACGTGACCATCAGAGTTGCATATCAGTTTTTTTCTCGGTAAATGCTCGTGACGATGCACCGCGGCAATTACAGGCGGTAAACGGGTTTAATATAATAATCAAACATTGTCGTGAGTGATACTAGCGACAGCTGCTGCTTATATTACGGGAAGAGCAAGTCGGCACGTAAGGCGACGAGTGTAATTACACGTCTTGCTCCGTTTAAAACCATATACTAGTATTATCATTCTCATATCTTGCCTCACCTCCAAACGTATTTCTTGATATTCGATTTATCTCAAATCAATAGGATTTTCTTCAAGGAAAATTGAATTAACATTTCTTTTCCTATTTTGAATATTAAATTCTCAATTAAAAACTTTGTTCAGATAAGAGACTTCCTCTTAAGTTTAAATAAAAAGTAAAGGATTTATTATCTATTTCTAAAATTTCTAAGAAATCTAAAAATTATTAATATCTTGACATCCTTATTGGATAAAAATGTTTAATTCCCTTAATAATTAGATACGACGGCAGTGATATGTTCTTTATCAAGTATACGTTGCTAAATTTTTACCGAAGCTTAATGAGATTATATTTATCAGATATCAACGCAACAGTGTACTACGTGGCGGATTGGCCGCGGTAATTGCAATAATTTCTTTAATTATCCTTAATTTACGCCATTCGTCACGGTCCAAGTCGCCGGTGGTATGTCGCTAAATTGCGCGGAACGAACATTAGGATGTGGTCAGTTAACAAAAAGAACATTGAAAATAAGCGCGTGATACCGTAAGAAAATCAACTTCGCTTTTGAACGTGTCCGTAAAAAATAATGGAAATAATAATGCGCTGTTTGTATATAGGCTATAACCGTATGTCGTAATTGGCACGCAATATGAATTGTTACTTGAGAATGCAAAATTACTTAATTCATCAATTTTATTATTTAAAATTGACTGAACAATTGTAAAAGTAATTGCTTTTTTTTTTATTGAAAGAATAAATCATCCAGTGTTACGATTAACGTATAAAAGTAACGCGGAAATATTATGCGGGATATTTGATATGCCTGATGGATACGTAATTTATGCTTGTGAAATTTTTGCATAATGCGGGTTATGCAATTTTTTTGAGTATGCTGTTTAAGATTGATAAATATTCTTTAATAAGCGAGCACCTGATATTAAATTGATGCAAGTAATTTATGTCCAAAGGAAATTCTGCACGGCATTAAAGTGATGAAAGTAATTTGTACCGCAGGAAATTCTACGACCGACACTAAACGGACGAAAGTAAATAATCGCCTTTAATGGGCCAAAATCATGCTGGTTATTTGCTAGCGTCGATTACATCTTAATGCCATATAAAGCTTTCGTCGCTTATTTATCAATATGTACAGAGCCGTGTACGCTATCACCAGGGAATTATTAATTTTCCGTAAATATAAACTGTCGAGAGTTCTCATATCAAGATTAATATTTTGGATATTAATGAGAGATTACTTAGTTAGGCTAATATACATATAGTAACAACGATAAAAATCTCGAAATTTTTACATGATTATTTAAAAATATTTAGGAACGCAACTCACAATTTCCCATTCTACAATTATCTCGCTTTTATTTTCAATTCGAAAATTTTTAACCAGTTTATTCACTGATATCCTTAGATTGATCAGATTAAAACAAAAGAATTATGTGTTTGCGTTTAATTTTCTTGTGGGCTATTGATGTCCGCGTATAAATTTCCCGCGTGCAACCGCGTCGTCCGCGTATTATGTATCATGATGTTGCAGATGCAATGCGGCGATAACGTCGTACTCGCTAAATAACCCACAATCTGCCAGTATATCGTCGCGAGGAGCCGAAGGTGCGTCTCCCAACGGTCCGCTATTAATTATGCGGAGTAAGGGTACGAATGCGCTCGACCTAATTGAGTATTCAGATGTACACGTATGCATTATCCTCCGTGAAAAGGAGATAGGACCCGCATGTCCTCGCACGTCGCGTCGCTTTTTCGCAGGTGGCCAATGGGCGGATGCGTCGAGTCCCGCGAGGCCCCCTTTGCCTTTCCTCGCCCCATTCAGGATATATGCCACCTAAACATTATGGGGCACATTGTATACGCGCGATCGCTCGTAATCGTATGTAATTGCGATCCGAGTGTGTTTTACGGAACGTCGTACGGACGAACACACGCGACATTGCAATCCGCGCAATTGACTGCAGCTGAGAGATGTTAACCGTTGCGCGTTTGATCGCGGATCAAGGTACACGTGCTTGTACTATGCGCCGCTATCGGAACGCATCTGGTGGTTTTTTGCGAGCACATTGCATCAGAGATCATTAAAATAACTCGAATCATTGAGACGCAATTTAAGTATATTTTAAAATAATATTCCCGCCGCCGTCTTTTTACCAAATATAAATACGCTATGTACCTAAAGCGAATATTGTTATATTAATATTCATCCCGGCGTTTTACGATATCTACACTTCGTATGAAACACGAACGACGATTAAATGCAAATGATCATAATATGCGTGATGCATAATCATAGCGCATTATCATATAACTTCCATATAGAAAATAACTTAATATAGCCATTAGTGTATCAACAAGTGATACAAATGTACGTGATTAGTTAGTGTACTCGTGTACTCTTCTCAAGATTATTTCGAATAATCTAAATAAAATCTAATAACTTTTTTTAAATCTAACTTAACCTTAATCTAATAATAAATATTGTTAATTAGTTAATTTTGATATATAAGCCAATAAAAACGTTAATATTAATATAATTATATTTAAAAATTATAGCGACTGCTGAATAATAATCATTATCTGCCTATTGCAAAATTAGCCGCAAATTTATAATCTGCGGAAAGTTGCCTAAATTAAGTAACATGAAAATTTTGTCTAAACTCGTTATTCGAAATTATATTCTTATGTAACAATAATGCAAACTATACCCAATGATTAACGTATTAAGTTATTAAATGGAAAATATAAATTGCTATATTTCGCGAGTTATTAGCAGCGCTCGAGAATGGAAATAATATGTAATTGATGTACGACAAAGAAAAAGACGAATGTGAAATATTCTGCGCATGAGCGCGTTATAAGCCACGTGCATTTCGCTAGCAATGAGTGATGAAGTTGAAATGGATGAACTGACAAACAAGAAGTTATTGAAGGAAATTCAAATACGTGGAATACGTTGTATTAATAACGAGCAATGCAAATCGAATATTGCATAGGGGAGATCGCCGGGGCTAGAGTCACACGGGTAAGTTGTGACAAAGCTTATATCTCACTTAATAGATTGAGTGGAATATTCTTCTTTATAGTGTAGGTTGCTCCTATCGTGTTAGTCGGGTGTACGAAATAGCTCGTTTCAAAAACATCGCATGTGATATTTACGAGCACTTTTTAAAAATTGGAAGTCGTGAGTAAATTTTTCTTGTCTCTATATTTTTATTGTTTCGTTGGTTTTTGGAATTACTAGTCGTAATTTCTTTTTGGTCATAAGAAATATTATAGTTTTAGATAATTTTTCCTGTATTTAGTTAACTGTTATTCCAACATAGTTTATAAATATAATTTTCTTTGTTCAAAATGACCGTTCAGGGTAAGTTGTCTCAAATGAGATGGGATTGAAAGTTTATAAAAGTATTACACAATTTATGAGAATTAGTATTCTTTCATTTACTCTAAGTTTATGAGATTTATATTACAAAGTTTATGAAATTATTAATTTTTCGTTTAATTCATGCTACCATATATTATTAAGTTAAATTTATCAAAAACTGGCACTAACTTTAATAAAATATTAAAACAGAAACTATTTGTCGTATGTTTCCTCTACATGAAAGATACATAACAATCAATCCAGAGTCATGTGACAACCAATCCTGGGTATGGGGTAAGTTGTCGCATTTGCGCGGTTTTGCTTAAAATTAAATAACTTTTTTGTGTATAAATATATACAAGTCTAATACTTTTTTTCTTACACCTAAAGGATGTAACTACATTATAAAGTAGTATACGATATTACAAAATATTGCTAACATTTTTTTTAAAAAGCAGTATTTGAAGTGTGACAACTAGACCCGGTCTTCCCTACAAAAGAATATTGATTATATTGCTTAAACTATATTTAAAGTTATATGAATTGATTAAAAATTTAAACGATTAGAATACTTGACTATCGCGTTTCACGTCGATACTTTTACTTTATTGTCCATTCTTTTCGACACTAGACATCACAGACGCGCGCTTCGCGCGCGCTATTTAGCTCTAATATTACACACAACTGTCAAAATATGCTATGACAGCCGATCACGAAGTTAGCGCAGCAACAGAATCAATCAGCATCGCGGAAAAGAGCCAACAAAGCAATTCGAGACTTTCGAGAAGACTTCGAGAGATGCGAGTATCGATTTAACATGCCTTTTTTTAGAAAGGAAACATGAATTATTATAATGTTGACCAGCACAATTAATGTACAAGATATTCAAACTGACGCAAAAAAGTCCGTATAATCTAAATTAATGTTAATAGATACAAGTATGCCGTTAATTTTTATTATTGACAATACAGATATCATTTTCTGTAATATATTTGAACTTACTAAAGTCATTCAGATTTAGATCAACACGATACGCTGAATTTATTTACATTTGGATATTTAATAAACAAGCTCATTTACTTTGAAATTAACAGTTCACAATTGACATTGTTTATCATCTGGTGATGGCTTTACTCGCGCAGGGAATGCATTTCGAAATGATGCACTTGTGCATTCGGAATAAATTTGCACGCGATTGGCCGTGCACGTATACATGTTCGTTATACGCGTAAGATGTAAGTGCTTGACGGTCGATTTGACACGGCTGCTAACGACTTTAGTATCAAGGACCGTCATTGTGAAAAAGTGAAGGAATTTCAGGAAGGCTTGTAAAAGGCTTTGCCGAGGTTTCCTTAATAAGATCGCATGATCGATTGTTAAGATTTACATGATGACAAATACAGATGAGGCGTATTGATATTGAAGCTATTGGCGTCAATCAAGATGTCATACAATTATCGTACGTCAATTTAATGGCGTATTTTGCAGATTGAGCGAAAAATTTCAATGTATTGAAAATGTCGGGACTACACTAGTTTTATCAAAAATTGTCAAAATTAGCTAATGGTAGTTCCGCATAAAGTTCTACATTTAAGATCCATAACGGCGCTTACATATGTACGATATATCATCTATACTATATAATTTTTAAAAACGATATTAATTCTCTGTCTACTCAACTGATGATTTGGTCATTTTTTACGTGCAGGTACCACACATACATCAATTAATTGATATTAATAAGTTGATTATAGCAAATTTTTTACATATATTAAATATCTATAAAATATCTAATTCTATTTTAATAAAAATTTAAATGAATAATTAAACTTTGAAAAAAATCATTAAGCACACCTAATATTAAATTTAAAGTTACAGAATCAAAATAATCGTTATTTTGTGATCAAAAAATGAAACTTGTATTTATTATTGGTTTTTTTTCTATATTTTGCGTCTTAAAAAAAGAATTGATTTTAAGGGATCAAAAAAAAATATATCTCAAATCATCTTTATGCCGGACATTGTCTAGATTTGTTATAAAATATTATCGTTAGAAAAATTCTTGATTCATTAAGATCGCGGGTTTATTGCTCTTGAGACTTAAAAGTTTGGCAAAAGGTATCAATAGAAGAATAATACCTATATAAACAAATTTATATTACGCGAATACTTTTTCGAGCAAACCTTTATTTTTTAAATAAGCATTAAATAGTATGATAATAGTTAATTCATTGAAAGTAATCTGAAATATATAAGGAATAAATATTTGTGTGGTATAATATTTAATAGTGTAATATTAAATGCATCATATTTAAAAGAGTCATTAAATACGTATTTCGTACAGCAATGACGAATTAGTTGGTAGACAACGCACGGTACCTGGCCGAGCTTTTGTTTATTTTTTTGTACGGCATACTATACCTATACGCGCGTTCACCTTGTAATCATTCGCGCGCGCGGCGAGACTCGAGCAGGTAATGTTACGAACCGCTCCATGTGTCGTTATTCCTCGGAACGCGATCGCAACGAGTATTAGAAATTGCTAAACGTGATTATTTTTTACAAATAATTAAACGATTTTGTCCCGCGCAACTCTTGTGATTCAATTCATAAATATATCAAAACGATATCTATTTATATCGAAGCGATAGGGGAATGAGAATTATAAATTGTTGTTTCATTACTTATAACATTTACGGACGATAAAATTATTGTATTTTACTAACGGCACATAAATTCATACATATCTTACGTCTGCTTCGAATCTTTCGCCAATCGAAATGCAATTTGCCCATCATTTTCGGATCGAGCATGGAGTGCGTAATCGATATACGCGAGCAGCTCTCTGTGTATCATCGTATTATCCTTCCGAAATATGATCGTCCCTTACGATATCGAACATCTGCATGATTAATAAAATCTCTTAATTAAATCTTTTAATTAACAATCCATAATGTACCAAAGCAATGTTTATTGAAACAAGTATTTCGCACAATTTATTCGTTTTACATCTAGTATACCAAAGCGATGAGGGCTGGATATTGCAAATTGTTATCTCACGCAATATTTTTTGGATGATAGAATATATCACCCGAATCGCGCGATAATTGCCTTTTTGTGATTAGTGCATATATAATAAGTAACCGCGTTTTCACGAGTGTTGTGCGAGTGCCACAAAAGGAACAAAAAGAAACAGAGGGACTTGAGAGGAGAAGGCGACTCGAAAAGAGAGAGACGAAGCAACCATAAAGTAAGTAATCTATTATTTATTTGTTATTTATTGCTTGCAAAATTACCCATTTATAATCATTTTATGCGCGCAATTCAAATGTCACTTTGTGCGTTACTATATAATTTTTAGATATATGTTTTTCTACTTTTATCTATACGTCTTTCTACTTTGTGTCGGTCTACTTTACGGATTAATATAGTGTTACAACTGCGTTGCTGTGCGTCGTATTAGTGAGTGACAAATTACATTTTGTTCTAACTCGTAACATAATAAATCTATAAAAATAATATTAGACATGCATAAAGTGTATATAGACATATATATGAATCAAGTTAACAGCATAAAAATAATGCAAATATATATATTAAAATTTAAGTGTGTCACTTTATTTTTCTTTCTTTTATCCAAAAATTCCTTAATATTTAATATTTAAGATTTGCGTTTTGCCTCTCTCGGGGATTACAAATTACATGAACTGATATCAGAAAAGTGCAATACTCAGAAATTTTGATAATATGTATCTATCATAAACAAAAGCAGAACAGGAAATATTTAATAGTTACTAGTTGTAAACTTATTTAACAAAAAAAAAGCAGTAGTAATTATATTTAACATGTCAATTTTATTATAATTTTTTATAGCCTAGCCATTTATACTGATAACTTGATTTATTTCATTTAAAAAGTAAAACGTCTTGTGTGTGTTGTACAAAATTTAATTAATATTTTATCTAACTTTATTCAACAAATTATTAATCAATACCAGGTGATTGCTATAATATGATATCTGCATATCAATAATATAAAACCAATTAAGCAGTAATAATTAATATCTGAATTATAAATATCAAAATATCAATCGATATGCTAATTATTATATAACGCAGTAACAAGTTTGCGATCTTTATGCGATATCATTAATTAATTTTGATCCCTTACCTATAACTCGTAAATTAAAGCTCAATAATTATATATCGTAGCCTTCACTTTTTGTTTCAGAATTCCCGGTTCTAATTAATCTTCGAAAAAAAATGCAATTTATTAAACAAAGTTACATTTTGCAACTATTTTAAATCGCATATATATAACTATAGTATTTCTTTTGTACTCTTCCAAGGATAATTTCAATCCACTTGTTCGATTTTGTCGAACCACAAAAACCGAACGCGAAAGAAGTAACACATTCCCGTTCAACTGTGAGCTCGCGCAAAACTTCGCAGCGTCAGAATCGCCGTATAAATTTAATAAGTTTACGCTCTAATTGCCGGTGTCACCGAGCGCTCAAAAAGCCGCCGAAGATTTTATGCGCCGCGCTGTCCGTCCGGCGGAGAGCGCATGCATTGCGCACCGTGCACCGTGCACCGTGCACCGGTACCGCGTGCGGAAAGAGAGAGTAATTCGCGCGAATGTAACGCGGTTTTCCATGGTCGAGCGATCACCGTTTTTCTGATCTGTGCGCGAACTCCCCGCGGGCCCCCGATCGACTCGAGACAACGGCGTTTGTATGTCGAACAAAAAGACGAGAGTTGGAGCAACCGCGATGATAATGCAACAATCTGTCATACATCATCGATCGTCGGTTGACACGCGGTGTTCTAACTAAAGCGCACCGCTCTAACAGCGATTTGCGATATCGGCTCACCCGCTCAACGGTTCGATTTGATTTGGTTTTGATGTTCCGCTCGAGCGTTTGCGCAATTAATCATCCTTATTACAATGCAGAAAATCTCTCGATTGAAAATTGGGTAATCGAATCGGCTGAACGCGCGCTTTCGCTCGCATACGTGTATTATCCGCACCACGCCAGGAATTATTAAATCTAGAATTTTTACTTAAAATACTCCCGTAATTTGTGCAATTTTACTTCCCATATTTTCAACATTTCACAATTATTTCATCGTTTTATATTTATTTTATCTTTACATTCGTTCCTCAAATGTTCAAAAAATTATTTAATTATAAAAAATCGTTATTTAAATAGAAAATCGATTAAACATGTATCTTCAGTACAAGAATATTTAAAGTCTATTTGATATCAAAATGGCAAAAAAATATGTTCAATTAATAATAATAATAATAATAATAATAAAAGATCTATATTTAAATAGAAGATGGATTAAGCATAAAACATCTTTATTTAAATAGAAAATCGACATGCATCTTCAGTACAAGAATATTTGAAGTCTATTTGATATCAAAGTGGCAACAAAAATATATTCACGAATATAGAAAACGGGCTAACTAAGAACCAAGCGCGGTAAATGATGCGCAAAGTTTTTATTTTTATTTTATATACATATTCAATTAAATTATTGCTGAGGAAGATACCATTGCAAACACATTCACAAAAATTTTTTAGAGAAAAATAATTATAATTTTACATTATAGATGTTTTTTTAATTACTATACGTGTTTTATTTTTACGATTTAAAAAATTATCGTAATCCGAGAATTGAATTATTTTCTATTAAACATATTCCAGGTTATATAAGTAAATAACTACAAATATCAGTTTAATCGAGCCAACTGAGAGAAAATAATTAATCACATTAAAAAAGTTTATACTTCTTCGACGATAACAACAATTAATGTCTTGTATAGAGCTAATAAATTGAATTCAGTATTATTTTTTCACGGTTTCTTGAGAATTGATGTTCGCGTTAATCGCGTTTTCCGACCTTCGGATGAATGATAAATACAGACACGAAATCGAAGAGTAAATTGTTGCACGATCTGACACGTGCAAGGCGATTGTAGTGAGAGAAAAACAACTTAATCTCGAATATCAATTACGCCGTCTAAATCTGCATAATTTAAAATGTGAAAAAACAAATTTACATTGCGGAATGATTGGAATAATCGCGCGGAATAAAAAAAATAATTGGATAAAAAATATTTATGAGAACGAATTAAATTGACGCTGGCGTTACAGTGTATCGTGTTATCTCAAGCGTGGGAATGACTATAACTATTGACACATCTACTCGTACATCATTCAATGTAGAATTACTCGATTCGTTAATCAACACGGCAATTTATCGCAATGTCAATTTTCCAATTTTCCTAATTGATCACGTATATACATACGGAAACACGTAAGCTTATGTACGATTTAATAAGTTACGAGGCGGGGGAAAAAATGAAACTAAGTTGCCTGAGAAATTGACTGCAGCAAACAGCTGAATTGTTCGTAAAAACTACATTATCAACGATCTTCTAATTAAATCAGGTTTGCTAGAGAATTTTTACAAAAAAAGAAAAAAGTACGTTTATGTAACACGTGCATGGAAAGTGGCCCATTACGCACGCTACGCGTGCGTGATAGACCACTTTCCACGCACTTGCAACATAAAATAGGGTGTGCAAGCCGTGCGTAAAGATGAAAATTCCCGGGTGCGGTGACTGCACTCGTGAATTTTCATCTTACAGCACTTGTTACACAAATAACTATTCTGATTAGTTATGACAAATAAGAATATTACAGTACGAATATTAAGTGAATATTAAGTGCGTCAATAAAATAAGCAGAATTATGCATTCCTACTTAATAACAGAAACAAACTAAGTTGCAGAATCATGCATTCCTATTTAATAATAGAAGCAAAGTAATTGTAAGTTGCATATGCTGAATTACTTATTCAAATACGCGTATATATTTTTTTATTTAAAAGCTAACATATAATTTTCGAATCTATTCGTTAGGATAATCTGTTTTCAAAAATCTTATATAACTTTCCAGCGCTTTTAATATTTAGATTAATGCTTAAATGCTATCATCGGTTTTGCGGCACGATATGCTCTTGGCGCCCATTTAAATGTTAAATAATGTCGCACTTTGTATAATATCGCGTTACGGTAAATATGTAATATGCATAATTCAATTTGAAATAAGTGATCAATGACAAGAGTGCTTAATGTTGGAAAAAAAAATCTCTGAGAGAACGTTACGTCTCGTTCTGTTACATTATAAATGAATAAATTATATCGTCTATTAAAAATAGATATCCAATCGTTAGTTTCGCTCGTTTGCCGATGATCGCGTTCACTATCAACGGCTCGTTCGCTAAACCATTCGCGAAAGCGATCCCCGAGGGAATCTGCGCGGTTAGAGCGCGGTTAGGCCAATTCTCCCAATCGGACGCGCCCATTCACGAACAAAGAGGGCTCGAAACGCGAGCGGTGGGCCGTAAACTCGTAAACGGTAGTTCGCAACCGGAAGTGATGTTGTTGGATAAGTGGCAGTTATCGATAGCCTGTAGTTAACGCGAATACCTCCGCGTCAGCGGAGAGGAGGAGGCGCAAAACCCTAAAGGAAACAAAGATTCTCGAGCGGCAAGTCGAGGTATCACCCACGCAAATAACAGGGCGGACGTCGAGGCTGTAAAAATTTTACAACCCTCGTCGGATTCTTTTATTTCTTTTATTTAGTCTCTCGTTCACTCCGCGCGCCGCTTTCTCCTCTCGCGGGTCGCGCATCGAATTTCTTTCCTCACTCGTAGAAATTGGATTGGACTTTTATGTCTCAATAACTGATGCGCAGTGATTTTCCAGGTGATGATGATAGCGAAACTTTAATAAAATCTGATTTGCGGTTAAATATTTAAGATCATACATTGAATCTAATTGGAAAGAAGATATTATTTTCATACGAGAGTAAAGTCAAGAATCGTGAGAGTAGGTTTTGACTTTAATACATCTGGAGAGAGAGTTCGTTTCATTATGATTCAGTATACCCAGCCAGCGTATATCCTTCGCGTTTATTTTAGTCGTTGTAACACGGTTTATAATAAAATAATGAAAAAATACCGAGATTATCCGTTATGTTAGCATTGCCTCGACAAATCGATATGTCGCGGCGTTTTTCCGTGGATACGTTTTTCGTATACGCGCGATCGTTCTTTCCGAGACGTCGATCGTTGCCGTCATTAAGCTCCTGGAAGGAGAAGTCCTGCGGATAATTAAAGAGATTTGCAACGGCCGTTTTTGCGAGACCACAAATAATTGCGTATGGCGTGAGAGAGTCGCGACACGATCGAGCGATTCCGGAGAGAACGAGATTTCAAAATGACGCGGAAACGGTAGATTATCCATGAGCAAAACGCTCGAGATAACGCGTTCGCGATTGCGCGCGATGTGCGTTTTCTTATTCAATTAATTAAGTACCGCCACAATTTGATATGCAAATCGTCATGTATTAAGATTTTTAAAAAGCTATCGTGGCGTTGGGCACAAGTGTTTCCCGTTGCATCAATTTTCGATTATTATACAATACTTTACGTCACATACCTGCATTTTCAAACAAACATGTCTAACTCTTATATTTGTGGTGAAAATAGAACAGTAGAATCATACAAAATAATAATGAGAGATTGATAATAACAATTCAGTTATAATTTATCTTCATGAAATTACATTTTTCAAGTCTTCAATTTGTTACAATTCTTTAGATTCAGTCATTAATCAATCCACGTCACTTATCAGATTTTATCAGGAATTTTTTTTCTTTTGCCTAACACATGCGAATCAAATAATCCGTATGTGAGAAACAGCACGGAAATCTTGATATACGAATGCAGGCGCGATCTAAGGCAGTTAAAAAGCTATTTATCCAGATCCGCGGTTACTTTATTGCACGCAGCAGTATGCAATATCGTGTTCAAGTTCCAACCCACATGCTCAGAATCACACGAAGAGAACTAAACTTCACCTCGCTCTTTTTTTTTACCTGCGGTAACAATTTCCTCCGATATTCGCCACGATGGACGCGGCGGGAGAAAGCGGGGCGCGGTGGGATTTCCGCTCGGTTCCAGCCGATAATGCGCACCTTACACCGACGCGTATCGGCACGTAGGTATAGGTATCCGTAGATCGTGAAACAGTATAACTTATACGGCGCGAGATGTAGAAATTGCGATGCGGATTGCGCGGAGAACGAGCGCGGCGCGGCGGCTCAACGCGGGAATCAACTGCGATGCGCCTCATCGTCAATAGCGGGTCCGCTCATAATCGCCATTACCGCTTATCCCCTGCGATTACGAGTGACGATAATGCGCGGTGCGCGGCAGCGTCGTGTGTAATTACGCACACGAGGTGACCGCACGGGGAATACCGCGGCGTCGGAAGAAATCTAACGCGGATGTCCGCTTAATAACAGACGGATAAAGTATAATAGCGAACGGGCGACTCTCGAAATTCATCGAGGAAACGCGTTTTGTTTTTTCATTTAGGTCATTTAGGCCCAGTTTCACAAACATCCGAGCAAACATCGGTTAACTTTTAACCTTACGTTCTAAGGTGGACGTTAGAAAGAGACAAAGAGCGAGTTAACCTAAGGTTAAAAGTTAACCGATGTTTGTAAAACTGGACCTTGGGAAAATGTTCGAAAGTCAGTATAAACCGTTGGGATACCTATTGCGATTTAAACGAAAATATATATTATTCATAATATATCGTGCATGCATTACGTGCATACACGATTGAATGCAATCACGAGGATCGCTCTATCCGCACTCATCCTATGGAAATCTATTCGTTGAAGGGAAACTTTCCCTCGGAACGCATTGCCAATGCCGAGTTTCGCATCCCGCGCGAGAAATTGCTTCGCTAAATCGCGTCATGTCAAAGCCCGCGACGACGGAGACAGTCGCAAAGGATGTGAATTATTAAAATTACCGGGCGTACTAACCAAGGCCGAGGGAGTATTTCTTCCGCGACGGCGAAAATATCAAAGTCGAGGTCAATGAACACGAACCACAAAACCAATGACCACACGTGCTCGACGTCACGCTATGGATAAGATGTGGGCATGTGTCAACTATTGATAAGAATGCTTGTATATAATAGCCTAAAAGTAACAAGATATCGGCATTGGGCATATCTGCTATCTACTTTTACTTTCAATATTAATTAAATTATTAATCAATATTAATTACCTAAAGGACAG
>NW_020217089.1:144161-171684 GCF_003070985.1 Temnothorax curvispinosus | reverse complement strand
AAAAAAAATTATTTATGCGCTAGAAAATGAGCCGAAGTTTTTGCTCCTCAGGGTTGCAAGTGCATCCCTCCGGTCGAATCGGCCATGACTGGCATCCGAAATGCATCGAGAGTTCACTGTCGTCGATTTAAAGCGACGCGGTGGCGGCGGCGGTCACCCAGGAGGATCGGTAGGATGCTTTTAGCCGGCGCGGAGACAAGTTATTTATTGTTGCTATCTCGGCGTCTCGCGAGAGGGACAGAGGCCCACCGGTTCGTGGTAGTGCAGGCACGGCCGAGCTCTCAATCCTTCTCTTATTAAAACCTGCCCTCCCTATCAGAACTTATACCAAGCACTACGGCAAGCGGTACAGTCATTCGTAGAAGTAGCGCAAGTTTTCGCACCGAGAACTCTCTCGACTTTCGAACGAGAAGGAGAAAATTCGATCGTTTCGTTTCACATATGAATTGCATTTTCTCGACGGAAAAGGATATATGATTCTTTTTTTTTTATTTTAAGTATATCTTCTTTCAATTCTTGCAATAACTATAAGAAAATGGCCTTTCTCATTAGTGTATACTGCACAATAAGGTAATCTTTCCTTTCGAACACGGTATTTCAGAGAAGATTGCTGAGATAATCAGATGAATATTATACCCATAAAACGCCGTTTCATTTTTTAATGATAAAAATGTTTAGTAAATTTGAACAAAACTCCCTAAAGGAAACACATGTATGAATGTCATTTTAAATATCATTTTTCATTCAACAAACATGTTTAAATCTTCCGTCAACTTCATTATTTTTCTATTAGCAGTTTTTATTAATAATTTGTTTATGTGGGAATCTTACATTTATATTTTCTGATTACCTAACAACAAAAGTCTTTTATTATAAGGCTTCAACATATATATATTGTGATGAGACAAGAAGATTAATATTAGAGGCTAAAGCGTGATGTGATGGCATTACGTCACACGTATTGTGTAATCATTTTCATTGTAATATGCTCGTTATGTCAGCAACACGTGTCCGGCGCGTTAATTATCTCAATTAAAAACCAATTTAGATGAGATTTGCTCGAAATTGCTGCGCACTGTTTCGATCGTGTTCTAAACAGCGGAACTCATCGCATTCTGATCTCATCGCATTGATAGAAATATGCGAGGACACGCAACGTATACTGAAATTCGAGATCAAATCGTATAATTGCTTTCTACTTATATTAGAAAGGCGGAAATTTTCATCCGTATTTGCCAAAATTGCGATTGTGTAATTTTTTTTATACAAACTGATAATTTTTTCAGATTACATCTAATGAGATTTTTACATAATATAAATTCTGGGAAAAATGGAAAATTTTATTAGGAATTATACAACCGGCTTTTGAAAGAGATTAATTAAATTGAATAATATTTATTATCATAAGAGACGTATAAAGCAAGTTATGAGTAGCGCAAGAAAATATGAACGTGCAAAAACACACATGTAAGAAACAAAGTAACGAAATAACAAATGGCTGGACGCGATTTGTACAAATAAGAGTGTGCGAGGACGTTTCGAGAATAATGTTCCCGGCGGTTTGTAACGAGAGACGAAATTCGGGTGGGTTAAATGCAAAGACTATACCGCGAAAGCCATTACGCTAATGGGACGATCGAGAGCGGAGAGAGAGAGAGAGAGCCGGTCTCTATCAGCGTGCGGGAAGGAACGAGTGGCACAAACGAGGACGAGGCGAGATGGCTCGCGCGAAGAGGGAAGAAGGAAGGCACGAGTCCGGCCCGGCGCGGAGGACGTGGCGGAGAACGCATTACTCATAATCTCACCGAAGGAAGGGCAAGGAGCTGATCTCGCGAAAAAAGCCGCAGCCCAATTATTCCTCTCGGTCTTCACCCGACGCCCGGTGGACCACTCTCCGCCGCACCAACTTTATCGGCGCCCTCTTATTTGCAATGTTAATCCTCGCGCGGAAGATCTAGCTCTCCACGAAATCGCATCGCGCGTTTGTGTTCCGAGACGAGCCTCTTTTAGTTCTCGAGAAGAAGAGAAAGAATCAGGAGTGGAAATTATATACCTTTACAATCTGCTTTAAATACATGCAGTGTAAAAGTAAAAATTATTCAAAAGTACTAATTAAGAGATTAATAAAACAAGTAATTTTATCAAGAATTTTCATCCGTGTGCATATGATTATCTCTATTTCTATTATATTATATATTATTGTTATGGATCCTGCTTGCGTATCAAAGCATTTTAAAGCTCAAAGCGTTTTAAAAGAATATAGCCATCAGTTAAACATCTGATGTGTCTCCTTATTATACATAGAACTAGGAAGGTCCTTCGAGAAGAACATCGATACACGACACTCACAGTCCGGAAAATTTACATCGCACGATCGGATTTTTCCTACGGCGGAAAAGAGAGCGTTCCCGTGTTTCGCTTTATCGTCCGGCCTGGACATCCGTCCTCCAAGTAATTGGCGCTCGCTATCATTAGCGCTTATTGAGTTGCAATTAAGATTGTCGTTCCCGCCTTCCTCCTCCTCCTTCCTTCCTCCCGCGCGCCTAGCGCGCGTCTCCACGTCGATCCTATTTGTCGTAGAGGAACACGACTCGTCCGCGCGCAATTACCGCGGTTACTATCGTTAGCCGGTGATTTGCAGCGCGACGAGAGTCATCAAGGCGAACGCAAGTTAACCGTGCAAGACGCGCGATTACTTTACCATCGCAACTAATACGCTGCTTTTCCTGCAACGCGTTAGAGGGACGACGGAGGGCTTGTAAAAGCGATAACGTATTATAGGAGCGAAGGAAGTAACGGAAGGGTTGAGGTTTATTAGCCGAATCTGGTTTAGTTCTCTACACTCTGCAGCTTTTATAGTTGTTCTGTTTGTGCATTGTTATAATTGCACTTTATCTTTTATCATCTACAGCTACTGTTATATGCGCACTTGCGACTTGGGCTTTGTTGTATAGAATCGACGAATGTATAATAGCACCAGAAAAATGATACTTCTGGCTTATATGACACATGCTTATATCATTATTTACATCGTTACTTATATGGTTCCGCAATTTTCTACTCTGTTGCCGACGGTAAAAGATGAGTTAGCTCGCAGATTGACTGCGCGCCGTCGGCAGCTTTGTTGCGATTCTTCGTGAGTAACTAAGCGATTTCACATGCGCGTGTTTGTTGAGATTTTTTCAATTAAATTCTGCATCGGGAGGAAATAATTGGTACCCTCTCAGTGGCGGATAAAATTGTTGATAAACCGTTAATTAAATTACTTTCAATTGCAGAAAACAATTAAAATGAGAAATACAGGTTGCAATGCGTTTTGAAATCAAGCGCCAATCCGCGAATGAAAAACAGTAGGTACTAAATAAATTGCGAAATATTAAAAGTTTGCGTGTAAATGTTATAAATAATTCGTCAAATAACGAGGGGTCCCTAATATATGTATACCTATTATCTATTATGTTCGCATGCCCGCCCACGCGTGCGCTATATTAAAAATACAAATATCAGATATCTCTCATTAGGCTCTACAGATTACATGGTCGTGAAGAAATGCAGTTAGAGAATTTAGAGAAATGTAGTTAGCGATCTAATCAGTCTTATTATGTTCGCGTAATTCTTTTAACAAATAATATGCATCTAAATTGCAAAGTAGCCCGAGATACGAATACGCGGCATTGCGGGGACGGGGAACGAAAGAATTACTTGTACAAAAGCAATTACGCCCGTATTGAATGCCCGTCCTAAATTCACTGTTGCGGAAGGTAATTTTGTGATTATTTCCTCTCGATTAAATCTTGTATTCGCGTGGCATGATCTCGTATAGCCGGTATAGCATATACCTAACCCGGCGCGATATACCGCCTCCTCATGCGTAATTAAGTTGCACCGATTACCATCTAAGGTTACGAATAATTGTTTAATTATCCGTACGTGATTAAACACCACGTACGCGCGATGTGTGCAGCATAATCGCAAATTGTTCCTCATTTCTCCCGCGAAATTAATTAAGTCGCGGCGAGCGCGTTCCGCGGCGCGGCGTTCGGCACAGTTCTCTAATTACTCCCTCGTAATGAAACGTCTTACGCCGAACATCTGACGTACGTGGGATGCACGTCGCGGAAAATTTATTTCTGACGGAGGTCGATTCCGGGAAGACGTAACTGTGCAGGCACGATTGAGCGCACTCGATTGAAGCTACTGAATTGCTCTATTCATTTTCGAATAAAAACGAAAAATTAAACGCAAAATTACAAATTTAGCAACTGTCCTTTAAGACTGAGAAATTGCTCAAGGTTTTCCGTTCTTCTGACGCTGGTGGAATGCAGTTAAATGATTAAATCAGAATCGGCGATGGCACAAGGTACAACTAATGCTGAGATTTCTTTACGCCTAGCCCACCCAGAAAGACCCTTTAAGTCATTTGTCATCATCAGTCACGTATTTGTACGTTTTCATAAGCCCTATGGGAGAGGCAGTAACTTTAAATCCTTCATATCAAACATATTTCTAATCAAGTACACGTTCATGGAAATTGAGTTTAATCGTACTTAATCGCTCGCGGTTTCGATTCAAACCGCCTCGCTCGATCGCGCTATTATAACGCTATTATTCTGACATTCTGCCGACTGTGTCAGCTGGGTCATTATGATTATTTATATGCAAATGAGTAGTCGAGGGAGAGAAAGAGTGAAAGAGTGAGAGAGGGAGAGAGAGAGAAAGAAAGAGAAGGAGGCTCTTCCTGGAGGCTACGACGGCAAGTCGTAATCGTTCAGTCCGACAGCGCCGCCGTCGTCGTCCGTCGTCGACGACGACGACGACGGGGACGTCTGCGAGCCGCGTGAGAGCGAGGGTTAAGCAAATAAAATCCAATTAAGGCGGGCGAGCCTGCCCTCAGGCCCGGAAGGAAAGTTCTGATTGTAATGGAGCCTGTCGGCGGGCTAGTGCTCCATTACGCGCGATACCTTGTTATAAACGCAGTCAAATTAAACCCGCTGCCGCCGCCGCGACATGACGGACGTTTATTGCGGGCAAGCAAATCCCGAATAATCGCGCGGCCGGATCGTAAATCAGCGGGACGTTGAATGCCGGGCTCTTCGTCGTCGCGTTGTTGCTTCGATCAGGCACAACAAAGTGGTGGTGCCCTCGCCCCCTTTGTTTCTCCTCGTTCGCGAGTCGAGAGGTCCGGGTCTCTCGGCTCGAGACGAAGCAAGGCGAGGCGAGGCCAGGCCAGGCCAGGCGTTTGTCGCGGGGAACGCCGGTGATTAATCGAGTTTTTATCGATGAAAACTTCCGACGCTCGGATCCCCGTACGTAACTATGTAATAACGTCAACGTCGCGCTCCTTCCACGCCGCGTCGCGCCGCGCCGCCCAGGCCTTGCGCCTTTATACATATAGAGACGTAATAGGGTATCTCTGGGGATCGGGTCGTTCATCAACGCTGACGCGTCACGCACGCACAAACGCGTAGCGATCGAATCGCTTACGCATCGTCAAAGTCGTTTAACCCTTTCAACATTGTTAGCATTAGTAATCGGCTACATGACGATAGGTCTATTCTGATCGCGATGACCGGCGCCCGGCGCGGCGGTCGAGGCCCCGCTATACACGCTCTGTTAATTCGCGAAAAACGAAGAAAGTGTACCGTATCGCGTGGAAGGATATTTATTTGCGCTGTTATATTTTTTCCTACGTTGCATTAAAAAGAGTTTTTCGACGTTTTCAAAAAGCCACTTTCCTTTCACGAGGTAAAAAGAAAAACGTTAGAGGTATTTAGGCAATGCCTAACGGTCGTTTATCTCCAGCGTAACTTTTCCTTAACGAATAATGACTCATAGGCAGGAGAAAGTTGGAAGTACGTAAAAGACGTATATATTTGTCCATCGGCTTTCAATTATGCAAAATGCAGATAATTACGTGTGAAAAGATATATAATTCCGTTGCAATCGGAAATGCTTACACGTATGTGAAATGTACGAAACGTTACGTTAAAAATTAAATCGAAGATCATGACTTGTGTGCGCCTTAGGATTGCAATTACTTATAATCATTTTTGCTCCAAAGTAGTTAGTTACTTAGTTAGCCAACTATGCATCGCTAGCGATGTGAATTATGACATTTACAAAGAAGATAAAAAAGCTTGTAGAAATTAGGAAGAATATATCGTACAAATCTTTGTAACAGTTTGATTACGAAAGAAATATTTTACACTCTGAGGAAGCAATCTTACTTACATGACCGTTTCTCATCGCGTGCAACACTCGTGCCAGTGGAAAAATCAATTTCAATATATCGATTAACAAGGCGAACAATACATGCATTTATGAGAAATACATTTCATATCAATGAACATGTCACTTACTCTTCTCGATCAAAAAGTTATAAAAGCGGAGCAAAGGGAAGAAAGTCATTTCAAAGCAATAGGTATATCAAACGCACGTTACATCCGATCACATTTTTCGTTAAAAAAAAATCACTCTGGCCAGCACTTAAATTATTCTCGCATCGTCTCATCAGGTACCCCGAACGTCGGGGAACTAACCTTGGTGCGTCGACAGGTTTACTTCGAGTGATGTCCCCTCGTTCTCCCTCAAAACTCCGCCTTTTGGCTCCGGGCTAGCTCCCGCGGGATTCCCCTGACACCTCTCTCGCACCTTATCTGCTCCTCACGTCCGTTTACCGAGGGATCACCCGCGTCGCCGATCGGTCCCCCTGTATACCTGCCTGCTCTTCGAGCGAAAACTCGCGCGGACGCGCGGTACCCCGTACACCCGTACGTGTACCAAAACGAAGGAGGGACGGGAGAGGGAGAAAGGATGAGACAGGGGAGCAGGGGGGAGAGAGGGAGAGAGATATGCCGGGGGAGAGAAATAAGAAGAGAAAAATCGCGGTCGCGTTCGTTCGTTCGCGCCGCGTCGCGCCGTCGTTTTCTCAGACACCGGGGAACGAGCGAGAGGCGTACGCCGCGGCTGCGCGAACCGGTGTGTGGGGCCGTTTCCACCGGCCGGGACGGAAGAGCCGCGAGAGAGGTGATTCCCTTCCCCACCGGGAGAACTTTCGAATGGTGCGCGCGGCTGTTTGCCGTCTTGGTGGAGACGGGGCCCGGTCGTCCGGCTTCTCTGGTCGAGCCGGGATCCGCCCTCGTGGGTCGATCCGCCTCGAACGCGGAACGCCCGCCAATGGAGGAGCCCGGTAAAACCGCCAATCCAAAACGGTTTCGCATTCGCTTTGCTTCTCTGCCGCGGAAGATGAGAAGAGAACCGACGAGGAGCAGAAAAGGGGAGAGAGAGAAGGCGAGAGCCGACGGAGAAGCAGAGAGATGCGATTCCACGAGTATCAATGCGCGATTGCGCGAGAGGGGGATGCAGGGCGAAGGGTGGAACACGTCGGTGCTTAAAATGGCAACTTGGGTGCCTCGACGGAACGAGGTAGTTCTCGCGATTTTATGAGCGATAGTGATCGCGCTGGTAACCATGTTAGACGCGACGATAAGAACTCTCGTGGACGTGGAGGTGAGGAGGGAGATTAGAGCAGACAGCGATGACACGGTATGGGACAAAGGAGATGATTTGCGAGCCTACGAATTGCCTAGCTGCATATTCGCGCGTTCTGCAGATAGAAAAACAGTTAAAAATTATAAGATATATACGTTTATGTAATCGCTTCATGAGCTGGCCAGTAATGTTTAAGTCATTTTACAAAACAGTCGGGTAACTATTTGCACTGTTAAATATTAAGGAATAAAATTTAAACCAGTACTTTGAGTTTAATAATGTTTTATTTTGTTATTTCTAATAACAGGTAAACTTGACCGTTTATTTAAACAATTTTGTACAAATAGTAGAAATATATGCCTTCACGGTCGGGTTGGATTTTTAGTGCTTAATATTTTTGCGTATACATCTTTTTCCAACTCAGCAAACTGCGAGTAATGTCTGTTTTGAAACACAGTCTCAAGTAAAAGCCAAAAATAGTACACAATTGATCATCAATTTAATAATCATCATGATGGTAAATAAGCATCTTTTTTAGAGAAACAAACTGTAAAGAATTTATTGAAAAATATCACCTTAGCCAGGATTCAACCTGGACTTCCCTACATTCTATAAGCGTCTTTACCAATTCGACCACTGAGGCATGTAATGATATTTGTATAGGCGATGTGTACAAATAATAATAGATAAACTTGACCACTTATAAAAATAACACAAATAATAGAAAAACATATGTCTCACGGTCGGATTGGATCTTTTGTGCTTAATATTATTTCTGCGTATATATCTAAACAACATGTAAGACGTCTTATATCCTGATTTTAGACATGGTGCTGTCTGGGCATCTTTTCCAGCTCAGCAAACTGGATCGACATTACTCATTGTCAGCGCGCAGTTTGAAAAAATCTATTATAATCGCAAAATATTATTGGACACAAATGATCCAGCCTGATCGCATATTTCTATTATTTTTGTATTTTTAACCCTTGGTTAATCCTGATCATCTCTTTTTTCGAAGACGTTTGTTACACGGGATCAATTTGATCCCAACTAATTTTCAAGCAACTGCTGTTCAAAAACTAACAAAACTTCATTGTGCCTTGTTCTTACCAATACCGTATTAACCGACCCACGAATTTTGGACCACAATGCGACACGAGTTGAAATTCACAAAACATCTTAAATAATGGCGACACTAACTTTAAAGAAAATAGACAATACAAGTTGAAATGCACAAAACATCTTAAATATCAATACTAACAATAACAGGGAATAAAATGCAAATTGACGTAGAATGCTGACTAACACTGAAGATGATCCAATGTTAGGATCGAAACCGTTTGTATTGTAAATTGTAAGGCGAAGAAATAGAGAAAAGAGAAAGCACGAAAATCTTCCATTGGCTCCATAGCTCCTTATTTAACATTTGGACAAAAACTAACGGTTTAAATGGATCGCAAAAAATTCTGTTAAGTTTAAACATTGTAGAACGTATTCTCATTACAAAAAATTAACTTTTTAAGTGACATCATGTTAAAAAAAATCCTTTTAAAAAATGTAAGTTTCGAGGGTTAATTACCTTGTATATCGAAAAAACTTCATTTATTTTGGACTAATTAGGGTCTAGTTATCAATCACATATAATTGTGTAGATAATAATGGTAGTACCAAAGAAAAAATAGTTTTAGATCCTCAAACCCTCGCCGGAAGCAGATCTGATCTCCTAATAATGTCATTTTATTCGTTCGATGGCTCATCATAAGAGCTGTCCAAGATGACAAGAACATCATTGTTATACTTTGTTGAAAAGTATCTGTATATTGTCAAAAAGATGTTTAGTATATCCTAAATATCAAAGAGTCGACATGATATGAGCACAGCAATATACCGAAAATATTCACATTTGTTTGTTACCGCCGCGCCGCGGCGTTACCACGAAGAGGTGCCTTGGACGCAAAAATACATTTTTAGGAAAAAATAAAGAAAACATTCTAGGAATCATGTTTAACTATAAAATAAAAAATCGTCACTTAATTGCAAGCGTGAAAATATCGTATAAGCATAGATAACAAAATGAATATACCTTATACATCAAAATATTGATGAAATCCTAACATTGACTGGCGGGTGTTTTTTTTTGGCCATTGGCATCTATGAATTTTCAATTCTTTCATGATGCCCTACAATTTAAAATATGTCTCATCTCTGGGCCCGGATAGCCTAAAACTCTTATAGAAATAGACGAATCTTTATTATTTTCACGCATAAAACAGTATTATTTTAACTCCATTATTTTAGTTAAATTAACAATATATTGAGTAGGAGCAGTGACGACTTATAACAATGGTAAAAAATTACTCAAATTGAGTATAATTTGACACTACGAATTTAACAGTGTATAACAGTTATAAAACGTATACACTGTTAAACAGGTATAGTACAGTATATAGTTATAAAATAATATGAGTTATCTACAACGTCATTTGTCGTACGACTTCTTTATATCAGTTATCAATATCAGTTATCAATAATATCTTAGCGATTTGTCTCAAATTAGATTCTTGTTTGAAGCGAGATTCATTACAAACTAAGGCAAAGAATCGCTTCGGAAACTATTCCAACTCTCGAAATAATTTGCTGTCGGCGCTGTCGCTTTTTTGTTTAGGAAGAATCACGATTTTTAATTTATTATAGAATATAGAATCTGTTTAAGAGATAACATGGTACAAATTGAATACTTCGTACGTAATGATATACAAATATATGCTCATTTCAATGAATGGAAATAGCATAAGCGGTTCATATAAATTTATACGATGTACCTTAAGGGCGTAAGAAAAAATGAAGTCGAAATAAGAAGCTGAAGGCGCATCAGGAGTCTAGACACATATCTCACGTTACACGTACACGTGAACACCCGCGCGTACCCGCGATTAGCAGACGATCCGAACGAGAAGTGAGGCAGTTTTATTCATCTCCATGATAGACATTTCATTAAACAGTCTTAATGATCTGTAAACGTTGCACTTTCTCCGGGTCGGCACCCGGTAATCCGTACGTATATCGCGTTGATAAGTAGCTCGATGCAAAAAGTATTCATCGCACGTACTGTCCGTTACATCATTCTCCCATCCGGAGCGGAAGAGCGCGGGGAGGGATGCAACGTCGAGTGATACGCTCTCTCTATAATACGCGCGCGCTCATCCCTAGTTCTCGGCAAGATTGAAATCGGGTAGATCGACAATGTGTTAAATTGGCGAGCGTTGGCTTAAGTACTGAAATTCCTCGGCGGTAACGAGAGGTATACGGGGCCCGACGGCGCGGCCGTACCGATTGATAAACGATACGGACGCGGGCCGCGCCGATTTTATTTTCATCGTGTGAGAGAAGGCAGGGAGAGATTATAAACGAGCCTGCCACGTTCGTGTGGATCCGTTAACGCGGTGCTTCGGCGAGGAAGCCGAAGGGGGGGAAGGAAGGAAGAGGAGCAACGGTGAGAAACTCGGGCCCCGTCGAAACTGCCGATCATCGACACGTCCCGCTCGCTCGCGGATGCTTCATTAGCCACGCCTCGGCCCCGGCGAACGCGTACTTGGTTAAACTGATTTATCGCAGAAAATCCAGTTAGCGGGAATTCGTTCTCGTGCCGTGCAGTGTACACGTAGCATCGCCGCGTAAGTTCTCCCAGGTGGAGGTGATCTTTTTTTCTCTCTCTCCTTTGCTTTTTATCCGCGATCCGGAGATTTCGGAATGAATTTCGCGCGTTCCTGTTCCTCTCGTCTCGACGAGAGGCGATCCCATCTCCAAGCAGATATTCCCGCACGGTGAGCGATAATTACGAAGTGATCCCGCTTTACATATATATATATATATCTCTCTCTCTCTTCACTCTACCGTTTGGTAGCCGGGGGTTTTAATTGGTAATCATTGTAGTTGCACGGTTTGAAATCGTATATGTACAGATCGTTCCTCTGCCGGGTGTTACAGCGTTAACAGTGCCCGTCGTTACGCCGCGCAGTACGTTAAACGCGCACGACCGATCGGCGATTAGAAGCGTACGAGCGCACGAGAGATATCGATGATGTGGCGAAATAAGTAGCTCCGAGAAGATCATCGACCGTCCGTGTCTCGATAATTACGACTACCCCATGCCGCGAGCTTATCTTCGGGGTCCCGACGTCCCCCTGGCCCCCTCGGCCCGCCGTGCCCGCGGGGGCCCCGTCGCTTATCCTCTCGGGGCCCTCTGTATCTGATCTCGATGATCGATTGCCGCTACCGACTCTCGAAATTACATACGCTTAAACCGCGGCTACAAATAATTATTCCCGCGCTACTTTCGATCCCGCCCGCGCGCGATTTTCTAACCGCCGCGCCGCGCCGCCGCGTTCCGGGGACTACCACACACTCGAGCGCGGCCCTATCTCTCAATCGCTCGTTGTAAATAATAAATTATCGGTGCCGTACGCCGCGCGGTAAACATGTAAATTAAGGCGGGTGACGCATGCCGGCACCGTAATTTCACCGATCGCTTTTCATCCGCTTTCTCCACACGCTCCGGATTTACGTAATTTCTTCATCCCGCGCGCGAGGTGCTTCTTAATTTCGTGCTTTGATCAGGAAATTATTGTATTTAACGAGGCAGGCATCGAGCCTGCGTTTAAATTAATATTACGTTAGATCGGTTAGATCGAGAAAGGAAAAAGATTGTTCATTTTAATATTTTGTTGTATGAATTATTAGTTCCTGGTGCAGAATTATTTGCGTAAAGATTATTTACACGCTAATTACTTATTACGTATCAAACGTAAATAAGGAAACGAAAAAATGATTAAACTGTTAATGCTTATTTAAACTCGTATGCTTATTTGATGTTTAAAGAATTTTAAAATCTAGGCTCTTCAATTTGATTATCTATACGTTTTCTATTATTATATCTAGCAAAGCAAATAGACCACAAAATATTTTTCTTAAAATTAAAAACTCATCAATTTTCGTTCTTGATTATCTTATATAACGAGAGTTATTGAGAACGCTGTCGGGGTGATAGAGAACGAATATTACATTACAGGAAATTAGATCAGCGTCTCTCGATACACGACGTAATTAACTGATACTTGTTTCAAAAATACTGCACATTAACCAAATTACACGCGGCAAAAGACCATGATAAGACACAGATGCGTGTCGTTACGGAGATAAAAGCGGTCATCGCGCGCCTGATGATGTTACAGTGCGTCGAACCTTACCATAATTGCGAACCGAGGAAAACTTGGTCGCTTAACGTCGGAACGCTGTTCACCGCCATATCTTATCCCTCTTTCCTCATTCCAGTTTTTTACCCGACAGGAGAGAGATACGATTATTTCATAGATTAAACGGTGGCAGTTACCTGCCCGTTCGATCCTTAGAATTCTGCGTTACTTCGAGGTCCAAGGGATCTCACGGATATTGATGCCGTCGGCGATCGGTCGAGAGATCACGAGACCAGTAACCGGCGGTCACGGACGCGTCGCCCGTCCATTGTGATCTCGTTTATCACGGTGTTGTCTCGCCGCCGAGAAATCCTCTCTTCTCGATCCCTTCTCTCGGTGCACAACAATCGCTAAGGGAAACGATTGCGTCACGATGATGTCATTAGCCGTGGCTACGCCCCCTACGGCGCTACCCCATTACGCCGAATCATCGGATGAGATCGAAGAGGGACCGCGGATTCGATTGGGGAGAGGAGACAGTTGGGCCTGGTAACGTCGTCGATCGGGAATCGATCGGGAATCGATCGCGCGCTCACTGCTCTCAAGGTGTAAAAGTCAATTCAGAGACCTCCATATTAGTATGCGGCTCGCCGACACCCGCTGACCTTTATGAGTGCTTAATTAAATGAGGTTTTTTATGCGCGAACGCCGTGCTCGGTACCTGACTCCGTACGAAAACGCCTTGCTCTCTTTCAATTCGTTATTATAATACCGCTGCTGGGTAAGATCATAATTTAGCGAAATACACGAGCAGGCGAGGATTTATCGACCCCGAGAGTCGCTCGTGTTCGGTTAACGAGGCTAGAGCTTGTAACTATTTGTTTCTTAGAAAATTATGATTTTTTTTACAAACGGTACCAGTAAATGATACCGCATAAATAAAATCGCGTGGTTGTATAAGATATGCAGCGCGGAACGATTAAATATAGTTCCGTTCAGGATCCTACAGTTTTAAAACTACCACTGATAGAGCGTGTGCATTACAAGGGTGTGTAGATGAAATGTTTATTGAAGAACAAGAGCTGAGATGCAGTTCCGATGAAATCTTCGATCTCCTTGCGATCGCTTCTTCCGTTCGTTATCTTATTATGCATTGATAACGTTCTGTTTTTGTTATCGCAGATTGGTCCTGTCTTTACACTTCATTACATGTCGACCCGCTCTGTATACCTACTCACTCTCAAGAACGTCTTTGATGTCGCGAGAGGATCCATCGCGATCGTTCCCCGGACTCGTTACGCGCCATCGGGAACATTATTCTCCTTTCTCAATCATCGATCCCCAATCCCTTTTTTCCCTCGGCCACTGGTAATTCTCGGGGGTCCGGCGACTGGCTGAGGCCGGCGAAGATATAGATATCGGCCGGGTATCCGCTACCAGACGACGGAGGCATTGTGCCGCGGAGGCGATGAAAAAGGGAGAAGAGAAATCGGGCAAGGCAAAAGGAGCCCCGGGAATGACGTGGAAAGTGGCGGAAGAAAGGGGATCATCGATCGGCTCGGACGATCGATAAGCGATCCGGCTAACACTCATTAAGCCGGCCATTGTGCGGTGGCAACATCCGTTTGATTGGTTAATCTTCGCGGCCGACGTCTCGACCCGAAGCCGACAAGACGATGCCTCAATGATTTCCGGATTCTTGCTGTATTTTCTTCTGCATCTTCATTCAGAAAAGATATTAAAACACTGACTGAAAAATCTTACCAAACTTAAAAAAGAAGAAAGAAAAATAACGCGAGCTTGACGACAATATAATTATTATCGAAATTTGTTTATATTTTTGGAGAATTGATGAAATTGCGGAAAAGGGGAAGGGGCAGATATGATTTAAATTTATCAAAAAATGATTAATTTTATATTTTACGTAAGAAATATTGATAATGATGTTGCAAGTATATCAATATGTGTGACAGACAGCACATAGATTAATTATCATTGCTTGGTGCTACACAGAAAAAAATTATGTATATCAACAGCATTAGTCCAATTGGAAATAATCTTGTTCTTATTTTATTAAATTATTAAAACAAAAGCATGACGTATTGAATTATCAAGATCATTTTTAACTAGACTAATGCTGTTGATACGTCATTTTTTTTTCTCCGTGTAGGAAATGTGTAATTTTCAAATTCTATGTTAACACTCGTTTCATAGCAATAACTGTAAATGATATTACTGTTAACTATCCCCTGCGTTTCTTTTATAGGGCTTATCTGCTCACTTTAAAGTCATTTCTCTTCATCGCGTTCTCTCATTCGATGATTTAATGTTTCCGTAAATTAGACAAGCCCGCGTTTCCGCTTCGCCTAAGTGCATATCCTGGATTTCTTTCTCGCCGGTTGCACCGCCTAGATTGAAAGGAAGGAGGTTTTAACCTGCGTCTTCCGGTCGACTAGGTAGCGGTCTCGCATGAAAAAGAAAGATATAACCGTACGCTTCCACATCATACTTAGTATCTGCTAGTTGCGTTGGAAAACGTACGTTGTATGGGAAGATGAGAGATCCCAATGAAATTTTTTCATCGAGCATGATAAGGAATAACAATAAGAAGTAGCTATTCTCGGCATTGCAAAGATGTGTCATAAGAATAAAAATTAAATTGGAAGATTGATTGACACATATAAAGCAAGTTTCTCCTGAATTTTAAGAAACATTTAAAAAATTAAATTAATATGTAATAAATAACGTGTATCGAAAAATTGATAGCTCGCAATATTTTAAATTTTTCTAGGTAACTAAATAACTAAATTACTCAATTAAAACATAGAAAATTGGAAGAACAGCTCTCTATCGGTCTTGTTAATTATTACTGCTGTCTATTATCACTTATCATTATTTACTACTCTCGTTTTACGTATACAGTTTTTCTTATTTTGACTAAGAATTTTTTTTATAAAGAGGACACACAATCTTTATCAAGCCGCCGTAAATTTATAGAATTAATAAAGAGCGTAAAGATTAGCTGTAACAATATCTGTAACACATAATGGGTTAAGTGTTACAGTCGCCACATGTTACCTCGACGCAAACGGGTTATTAATTTTTTGCACGACAAACGATCCGAAAATGATTCTCCCTTTAATGCAAAGCAAATGTGATCCCGTGCATTTTGATTTATTTTTCGTATTTCTCATTGTGTGTTCTTAAGCGTTTGTTCCGTTCGTTTTTGCGGCTCGATCGCTACGCCAGATTCGTTTTTCTTCGCGGTCTCGCGGCGCGAAACCTGCGGTCGAGTTTCGGGGAAGAAGTCGAAGCCGGGGAATTGGCGCGAGAGAGCTTGCATGATCGAGCACCGAGGATCTCGTTAACGAGTCGAGGGAAGTAGTCTGCGGTTTTTCCCAAAGAAACTGGCCACGCTCGCTCCCTGTTTGTTTAACAGGAAGAAGTCCGACAACCCGACCGGCCGCGCAGCTGCTTCCTGCCGATCTTTCCGTTTTTATCGATTTCCATTTGTGCCGCGGCAAAATTGGCGATCGCGAAACGATGAAAACACGCGGGCAAAAGGATGCACGCGACAAATCGAGAAAGATACAAAGCTAGAAAAAACATAACACACTTTATAATTCATTTTGTGATTATTGTACTCGTATATATATAGTCATATTTCATGTGTCAAAGTGAGTTCATCACGCGCAATGAGTTCTGTGCTTTATGTTGTAAATTCAAAAAATGTAGAATGCTGTAAATATTTTCGTTAAGAAATCTCATCCACGTTAACGAGTACTTTACTATAAAAATAGCCTGGTTTATCTTGAAAAAAAAAACCTCGATTGCGACTGCTTTTTCTTTCGCTATTCTCAGATTTCACTATGTTACGTATTCATTGTTCCGCATCTTCTATCTTGCGATAGAAGCGCAGATAGTAACATTGTCCTCTCGACCTCCTCAGCAACATCTTTTCGATGCGATAAATATCGCGGTTTTACATAACGCGTATACGTTTACGGATCGAGGATGGATCGAGGGTAGCTTCATATCCATTGAGACCGAAGCTGCCTCTTTTGTTCAAGATGCTAATTTGCACTGCAATTTTATGGTTCTGCTGAAAGCGCGAGTACAACTTTCGCTCGAGTGTTGCCCGTAATGGCGATACACGGCGGTTAATGGTGGCGAGAGGGGCGGGCGGTCGTGCCCGGCGGTCGATTGTCAAATTATCGATAATATCCCTAAACCAACAAGATCATGCGCCAGTGCCCCGGCATCGCGCGAGAGCGATTCGGATCGCCGAGCGAAACCGCAAGCGCAGATTATTATCCCGGCTCCGATGGCCGCGACCCGCAGCAAACGAAACACGACGATCGACACTCTCCTCGCGTTCTCGCGTACTCGTGCGCGCCCACCCGGACATTCATCGGGCTGCGGCCCGCACACCTGCATATATGCCGCCAGATCGCAGGGTCGGTTGAAGAGTCAAACTTCAGCCCGAGTTAACTCGCGTCGCGCAAAATTAGCGCCAAGCGTTTCTCTGACGGCGCAAATCTAATTGAAATAATTACGTAATAATTGTATTGAATTGGATACAAACATAAAATAATCTATGGATTTGCAATGAACATGAATACTCTATCTATCATCGTAAAAAAAAATAGCAATGTGCCGAAAATGTTGCTAAACGTTTCACTTGCAGATCGGAAAGCGTGGGCAAAATAGAGACAGAGATATAGAGAGTAATATGAAATAATATAGCGAATATGTATCCGAATATATTTGAAGCTAACCCGACCCTGCCGTCGCGTATCAGCATATAGATACACACACGCACACGCGCAACATGCGGCACGCACGATACACGTATGGACGATCAAAAGTCACGACGTGGCGTTTAGCAAACCGATAGAACAGTCCGTTTGTGGTTAAAGCGTTTCTAGAGGCGCGAGATGCGATTCCGCTCGATCGACGATGATCACCGGGCCCGCGCTGACGACGCCGACGCCGGGCCCCGGCTCGATAACGTTACCGAGTCTCCGCGAATGGAAATGCAAATTGATGGGCGTAGCTCCGGTGCCAGAGGTAATAGGGATCGTAAGCGTACATGATAGACCCGCAACCGGGATATTTCTCTCGTACGTAACGTAGCTGAAGACGATATCGGCACGTATCGTACATAATGCGCTGGATGGAGAACGCGCGGAACAGTTGTTGGTCGTAATACATTGATTTGCATCTTCCTTCGGCGATGCGTCCAACTTTGTAAATGGAGATATCATTATTCATATACAAATGCGAATGCAACGTGGCGATAAGTGTAATTTGCAGGTGGTTAAAGTTAAGCTTGAACGAAAGAGAAGATCTTTGTTGTTCGGTGTGATGTTAATAGATGGGTCCGCGCGATGATGTTGAGAGTCAGATAATATTATAGTCAATATGTAAGTCTAAATTGGTAGCTAATCTCATGAAACTTTGTGCAGACGAAATATATATGTAAAATATCTCTAGAGAAGGATAAGTAAAGAAGAATGATAAGTCTTTTGAATCTGACAGCGTTAATATCGATAGCAGTTGAACTATAAACGAGTATAAATTAGCTTTGGAAGCAGAAATCATTCTCTGATTAATTTTTGATTAAATTCACTTTTACGAGAGTTTTAATTTAAGCTTTAATCGTGTAGTAATTAAACGGCCCGCAGAATCTCTCGCAACACACTTGTTATTATATACGTCCAATAAGTTTGCCAAACCTCGCGAGTCGCTGCGGTATCTAATTGAAGATTTTAAATAAGTATCCCCTGATTAACGGCGCAAAGATATAATAGGTACTGATTCATTATTGCCGGATCTCTCGACGGGACGGAAGACTCAATTAAATGTCAAACAAATGTAGAACGCGATATCATCTGAATCGCGACTTCCATTTCGGTTTGTGCCCCGTGTCTCGAATGAATTATACGGCCCTCGCATACAATATCTCCTCTCGATTCTCTTGGTCGATTCTGATTGCCCGATCGCTCGTACCAAGTTCTCTCTTTCTCCCGCTCTTCCTCCCTCCGCCCTCGCTGTCCCTATCGCGCGGCTATCAACTTGCAAACCAAATTAATTCCGGGCGTTCAATTCCGCGAATCAACGTAACTCGTAACTCGTAACACGTGACTGACTGGCACGCGTAGTCGATCGATGACTTTACCGGATGAGAGCGGTTAACGGGCATTTCCGCGTGTTTCATGTAGCTCTCTGCAGTATTGTTTACGTAACGAATTAACGTAACGAGCGACACACACATGGCATTTTGAACAAATTACCAGTCAATTCTGCGAGTACTAATGTTATAAGTCCCTATGCACAGAAAAAAATGCAGGCTTTAAAAGTTTAAATGGTATAAATTGGTAAACATCTATGATATATGATCACTGATCAGTTATAAATTTTTTAATGCTTTCCGGAACTAAAGCAACAAATCATATGTTATAGAAATAATTAAAATTTCACCATTACAATTTCTTTTTGTTTTCTAGTATTTATTTTCTGAAAAATAATATTTTCCCATGTTCAGTTTTTTCTTGTAGAAAATACAGGTTAACGAGCGACAGATTAAAATTATCCAAACATGTTTGTTTTTTGTCTTCAATTATATATGATTAATTATGGTCAATAAAACAGATATGATGAAATAACATATACCATATAGATTATAGAATAATAGGATAATTTAATACGTTAGATAAATTTTGTTTTAATTGTATAAGATTTACGAATTTCTTTCTACTAATATCTAATTTTCCATGAAACGATGAAAGCAATTTTCTTAATGATTCGGAAACAACTTGCTTTCTATGAAAGCCATATATATTTGCGCGTATCTTAATCGATTCTTCTATCGTGCACGATTTTCAAATATCTCGCGCGCGCAGAGGCCACCCACGCGAGTTCTCTATCTTCTTTGATGTCCCTTAATAACAGGACTGGCAGAAAGGCGCGGAAACCAGAGCGGGAATTTCTGAAAGAAACCGGGATTTGTGGTCTTTATTGCTCTTGGGAAGCGGTTGCGGTCGGCGCAGGCGACAGGAAGCGACGCCGAATCCGCTTTGCGGTTCTCCTGCTTCTGACAAATTGAACGAGTGCCCACGTAAACGACCCACCGTTCGAATGCAAGCAGTCTGTCAAATTTGTAACAGCTCTATGCGAGAGAGATAATAAGATAGAATTTCCCGTTTTAAGGTAACGTTATGATGAAGATATCGTATCATTGGTGCTATTTGTTTCCCAGGCATAAATCGAAGAATATTGGGCAAAAATTAATTAACGCTGTAAGTACCAGTTTTACGAGAATACAAATTTAAAATATAAAATTTTATATTATCGATTTAATTTTGTAAATCTTTTCTATTATTGCTTCCTCATAGAGGAAGCTTTGTTTTCGTGAAAAAAATTTTTTTTAAGTATTTTTGGCAAAGTGTTTAGAATGTTCTAAAACGTCGAAAAATCACTTTTGTACAAAATGTCCGTGTGTATGTATGTATGTATATGTGTACGTATGTATGCTTTTGTTGTCCGTATATGCTCTAACTTCCGTAATTTTTAAGATATCGGGATGTTTTTTTTTTAATCGATAGAGTATTATTTAAGGAAGGTTGGCATTGAATTTGGCGATGATCGGTAAAGGGGTTCTTTTTTAAAAAATTTTTGAATTTTTTTAGAAATGTCCGTGGTTGCTCTAACTTCCGCAAATTTGGAGATATCAATTTATTTCTAATTTTATTATATTTTTCAGTCTTTTCTACCCTTATTTTATATATAATTTTTTAAGATTTGGTTGATTAGATCCAGCTTTATACGCGATCAAAGGTACATAATTTTGCTCGCGTATAAAGCTGAGTCTAATCAACCGAATTTAACCCGTTGAGGTCACACGTCCTAAAAGTAACGTAGAGGTCACATGGGGTCCGATGGACTCCAAACTTTTTTTTTTCTTAAAAGTATACTATTTTGAGAGTAAAACGCAAGAAGTTTTTTTGCTCTGTCTCAAAAAATTTCGATAAATATTGACTCCACAACAGTTGCCATTGGCGTTCTTTTTGATGTATCGATTCAAACCTCGAACTTGAATTTAGTTTATAACTTCCTCTTTATAATCCAATAATTCTTTACATTTTTTTATGTTGAAAAAACGCGAGAAAAAAATTTTTTTTCGAGAAATTTGACTCTTCACAGAAATATTCATCAAAATTTTTTGAGATAGAGCAAAAAAACTTTGTGCGTTTTACTCTCAAAATAGTATACTTTTAAGGAAAAAAAAAGCCTGGGGTCAACTGAACCCCATGTGACCTCAACGGGTTAAAAGAATTATATATGAAATAGGGGTAGAAAAGACTGAAGTAAAAATTGTTTTTTGAGTTTTCGATGCCAATGTGTTGCTTATGTTCGAAAACATCGAAAAATCGTAGAGTATCATTAAAGGTAGGTTGAATTATCTTATTTTTGTTTATGGTATAACTTCCGTAATTTTTCAGATATTGGGATGTTTTTTTTCTTAATCAATAGAGTATCATTCAAGGAAGGTTGGTATTGAATTTGGCGATGATCGGTAAAGGGGTTCTTTTTTAAAAAAATTTTGAATTTTTTTAAAAATGTCCGTGGTTGCTCTAACTTCTGCAAATTTCGAGATATCGATCTATTTTTAATTTTATTATATTTTTTAGTCTTTTCTACCCCTATTTCATATATAATTTTTTAAGATTTGGTTGATTAAACCCAGCTTTATACGCGATTAAAGGTCCATAATTTTGCTCGCGTATAAAGCTAAGTCTAATCAACCGAATTTAAAAGAATTATATATGAAGTAGGGGTAGAAAAAAGACCAAAGTAAAAATTGTTTTTTGAGTTTTCGATGCTAATGTTTTGCCAATCAGAGCCAATCAAAGGGCCGTATTAGCATCTTAAGACATCACTTCCTCTATGAGGAAGCCAAATGCATCTAATTTGCACCATTTTTATTAACAAACCAGATTTTAATTTCTATTTGTTTATTTGATTTTAAATCAAAAGGAAAAAAATGCCCCAAGAATTTGCTATTTTAATTATGAAAGCATTAATTATTATTAGCCGATATCACATTACAATATAAAGATACACAAAGATATATACAAGCATTATGTTTATTAATTTGTTTTCATTACGATTTCTACAAGTTATTGTGCATTACACATAAAATATGAAGTTAGAGGATAGATATAAATTACAGTTTAACGGTTTCATAATATTCGATTAAATAAACATGTGAAGGTCTATAACAAAGTTGACATTGACTTTGACTAAAATCGGAAAAGTCTGCAACTTTACTCGTCTTAAACTTTAAATCTTTCTATTAAACTCGACCGATTCCCTGACGCGGTCCTAATAAAAATTCATATTAAAGTTCTGAATGCGTACTATATGCAATGGTTGCGACTGAGATGTTTGAAAACATCGTAACATAACATTAATAACAGACTGATGTATATAATTCTTGCAGATGATGTTATTCGATACGTGAAAATACGTGTACTTCATACGAGAACCCATATAACATATTACATTAACGTGAAATCTTTGCTTTGTTTATACATTTTTTTATTGGCTTTATGGATTTGAAAAAATCTTGCACAGAATTAAAGTATGTGCTCTACTCTGTGGGCGACTACCGATTTTGTAACAAACTAAGTAAATAAAATAATTTAAAAAATCCACTTTAACAATATTTGCTTCGTATAAAAATTCTACAACTTGATGTTACAAAAATGAGGGTGCAGGTCCATTCAATAGACATCAAGGAATATCATACCGTTTGTAGATGCCTCTCGTTAGACAATAAGGGCAGATATAGGCCGGTAATATAGAAAATAATAGAAAACGAATTAGAACGGAATTAAAAATGTCCGACATTATCGACATCGAGGAAGTTCGGCCTTCACTATAGAATCCCCTTAATACCCTGAGATGAGGGGCGGCAGTGTGGTCTAGTGGTTGAGCGCCAGACTCGTAATCTGAGGAACCAGGTTCGAGTCTACTAGAGCCGTGGAATGTTTTTCCGAAAGCTGCGCTCTTCCGTGCAAGATTCAGGCCCTAGTGCGGAGCAAACTGGGCTCCGTCTTTCGGAAAGAGACGTTAAGCCGTTGGTCTAAGGATTAAAGTGAGAGGAGAAGGATAGCGTGGTGGTGTGGAGATGAGTAGTACATGCTGTTAATTCTTATTCTTAACAGATTAGTTAAACTTTCATCTCTAGGATTTCTAAGAAGTAGTCCAATCACTATGGGATATCGACTTCAACTTTTACAATTTAAAGTCGTTATATTGTCTCTCTAAAAGAAGATAAAAAATATGGAGAAAATAATCCTTTCTTTTTTAGCATATGCTAAAATGCATTATAATAGTATATATATTTATAATTATAGCGAGATTATAGCTGCGGAGATTATGCTTCGAAGCATTCCTCTTCTCTTTTCTTTTTTTTAATTATTTGTAATAACTATAAATTAATTAAATTGGTTTAAGCGTGATCTCGTTTAATTCGTAAGCCTTATCTGCATGTGTTATATACTTCTATTTTTACAGCACTTTAAGTGCGCTTTTTATTTCTATTTTTACGACGTTAGTCAGAAATATGAGCTGTCTTTAATATAGGGATAACTGCAAAGTTTTACTGGAAAAAATCGTTTTGCACTTACATAGCTATGTATTATATAAAGCATTATTAGTGAAGCGCAAAATCCTATTTTTATAAAGCTGAAATTTTCAGGAATAATGATTCTTTTCAGCTTTATCTCAATAAAACATGCCACAAATAAAACTACGAAAAACACTCAAACTCATTAGCAAAGGCGCTGAAATAATTTGTATACAAATAATAGTTTCTAGAAAAATCCAAGATATTTTCGTAAAAAGATAAACTGCTACACAGAAACAGGGAAATCAAGCTAAAGAATTCAAGTTAAATTGGCAATCTTTGATACGGAGCGCATAATTTTGCAGAAAATCGATTCTCTTTCGTTCACCGATTTCTCGCAGTATTTACCAATCGCGCATTTACAAATTAGAGAATTTATGTGATGTGGGATGGAATAAGAAATAAACATGGGTTTTCAGACGTCGTTGCAGCCGTAGGGAAAGACGCGGAGGAAAATTATACCGAAATGGCCTATGGGTGGGCTCTCGATTGTCGTAATAAAGATCTCGGAAATAATAACCGTTCGTTTCCCTCCAGACCGTTTCTTTCCTAGTTTCCAAGGAAACTACCGAGCGGAAGTTCCGACCTACCAATCGCGTATACCTCAAGAATATTGTACTTATGTTGCAAAAGGGTAGCAGTGTGGTCTTGTGGTAAAGCGCCAGACTCGTAACCCCGAGGAACCGGGTTTGAGTCCACCTGATCAAAAGAATTTTTATATTCCAAACTGCCACCCTCGCACGAGTGGAGCTCGTGCGGTGAAACTGGGCTATATCTTTCGGAGGAGACATTAAATTTGAAATTGGTCGTCAAGCTTGGGGAGCTTGGGAGTTTTGATTTTACTTTGTCGCTTTCTCGGCACGTTGAAGCATGGAATGGGGTGAACTGACCAGTGAATGAACAAATAAGCGGCGTTTCCTATTCATTAGAGACGTAAAATAAAATTATTATTCGTATCACTTTCAGCATCGATGTAGTTGATTCAATATATCATAAATATTGATTATTAAAAAAAATATTATAGGTGCTTTCAGAATAAAACATTTAGAAAATAAATGGAAAAGTGACAAAAGGACCGATATACCAGTGAATAAACAGAATTGCCAGTAAATAAACGGCTGCTTACCAGTGAATGAACATGTATTCCATGTATTGTAGTCTCACTATCCTATTTAAAGAAGGAAAAATTCTATATAGAGGCATATAGGCATATAATGATCTTTAGCTCACGCAAGGCAATATACGCGGGGTTTCATTTACAAGGACAGACACGTGTGGGTATAGTTTTTCCCACTGTTTCGTCAAGCAGCGGCTAATGCCGCAGCACACAAGATAAAATTTTTTTTTTAGATTTTGATTTATTTCTATACTTTTGATGCGTTATTAATTTTAAATTTTACTCTTCCCGTAAGCGTCCATAAATTTTAAATCTTATAATAATAATTGAATGATATTATACATAAAAAAAAAGTTTACGAACAGAATTACAAAAAAGATTACGTAGCTAGATCGGTAATATAAGATTTTTATCTTTTAAACTTAAATTCTCCCAAAACTGTTATTTATGGTATTATGTTTAATTTACTTTTACACAAACAATCTTTATTCGATGCCTGAGAAATAAATACGAAAAATTATATTCTTAATTAATAAAAAATTGAATTACTTAATGTCGCTTCTTGTTCATTTATTTTTTGTGATGCGGTTCCTAAATATTATATTCTTAAATGTCGCGAAATCCCGCGATTATACTTAATAGCCCGAGAGAATTGAGTTCCCAGCTAGCTCGTCTTAGCGAAAGCTAATAAAACATAATAACGCAAAAAGCCGCGATCGCGATATGACTTTCAAGTAGCGCTCCAAAAAGGCTGCGACCGACCGGGGATCCTGAACAAACACACGGCGACCGATACTCCGTCGGATCCCTTATGCTCCTTATAGGCACGTCGCATAGATGCATTCTTAGCGCATCCTACAAAGTGCGCGTGCACGCCTGTGAGTGTGTGTTAGTGGGCGTTTATCTCGCAGCGGAGACGAACCGATGATGACGATGCGAATTCGGTCCGCCGTCAGTCCGACTTTCCTCTCCTACCAATTTCACGGCAGGTTAACCGCCACCACGGTAGGACAATGTTTTATCCACCTCGTATAATACGCATTACGCACGATGCGTGTCGCATCGCTGGCTCGGGCCTGGCGCGCGGTTACGCTTATTTGTATTTTTAATAAGTTCATTTCGTGCCCGCTGCCGATACGCGCGGCCTTTCTTCCTGCAAGTAACGCAACTTTCGATTCGAGCCTCCTCCCCTCCCCCCTTAAGAAACGAAAAGGAGAATCATTTGTATTCTCGTTTGTTAACGATCTTATTAGTCCTCGGAGTTCGACAAGTCGTGTCGACCTCGATTTCGATTCCCTCGGCTCGAACTGCACTGCGAACCAGCCAGCGTCCCTTTTATCACCTTTGGTTGTTTTGTAATAATAATGTAAATTTGGCGAAACGTAATTCACATCGTATCGAATAGCCTTTACACGAAGTAGGTACGACTCAACCCAAACAACGTTACGGTTAATTAATTAAATTATCTCAATGCTGCGATTCCTGTAGCATTTCTAATATATAAACGCGTTTCTCATTCCAGACATTCCCGGAGTAAAATCAAATTCGCCAGTTACTGTTGAACGACCGCGATAATCTCGCGAATTCCGACGATCGACCTTATCTTCCGCTGATCTCCAAAAAACGTGAAAATTCTTTGATCCCCTCGCATCAAGAATTAACTTGCGTTTGTTGCATTTTACGCTTTAAAGCCGAATTTACGCGGTTTATTTTCCAGAAAATATTCCAAATAATTAATTTCACTGTCCTCCACGTGGGAATTGCAGTATCAGTTTATACAACAAGTTAATACAAAGTTTTCATACGCAGTTTCAACATTTGGATGTTTAATCTAAACGAACACTTTCGTGGGTTCTTTGTATTTCTTCCGAGTGTCGTGCGATTTGTTCGGGAATTCACGCGTGTGCATTCGCTTTAAGAGACTTCGCTCGAACGACGCCTGCATTATGCGTATCTCGCGGCCCGATAACGTTAATTACATGTATTTAACGATGTGATAATTACGCGAAGCCGGGTGCGCGCACTCGTGGACGTTTGATCGCGAGCCGGAGACCCCCGACATTTTTTTCCATACTTATCGTAACGCATAAGGCTTGTCGGCTCGCTATTACGAGATTATCATGCGCGTAAAAGTTAATGCCTTGTTCGCGGCCAAGAATGCGAGCGCAATTCTTCCTCGTATTCTTTTGTTTAAAGCAACATTGTAATTACGTCGTTACATTCGATTACTTAACTATTATAACGGACCTTTGCCGTTTCTATATATACGTATTCTATAATTGCTGTCAATTTGTTTAAGTATGATCCCGTTTAATTTGCAAGCCTTATCTGCACGTGTCGTATATTTCTATTTTTACGACACGTTAGTCAGAAATATGAGGCTAAACTAAAAGTACAATGTTAGATATTGAGACACATGGTCGCTAATGAGGAATTTAAAAAGTTTACCGCATATAGTTGTCATTATGAACACCGGCTGGTTGACTCACCGCATTTTATTACAAAAGTACCTCATTAGAAGTAGTATATTAAAGCGTACCTCCGAGACCCAAGGCTGTCCAATGAAAAACGGGGCCTTTCTTCAGTCTCCTTCGCTTTACGCTAAAACAACGAATACGCAACAGGTATTCTTATTCGTAAAAAAAAACGTCTTTATATACCTAATGTTATTAAAAATAGAAAAATACAATTTCTCGTCGAACGCGAGCGAACGCTCACGGGGGTCAGTGGGGCTATGATCAGACGAAGGTCGCACCCGGTAGACGCGGGAATCCCACCAGCAATTCTTGACTCGAGACTATCGTTCTCTCGGCATCGTTCTCCGAGCGGTCCGCTCGCCGATCGACGATTCTTTTGCCGAATCATTTTCGACGCCTAATTCCCCAATTTGAATTTACGCGAGCATGCGCACGAAATCACCCTTTGGCTCTCTCCCGGCACACATCCCAGCAATCAAGCGGAAATGGTCCGCTCGATCGTCCGATCTCTCCGCGATCTTCCTTCCTTCCTCTTCTTGTTGCGATATCT